>NC_086448.1:268639668-268939668 GCF_028390025.1 Pseudophryne corroboree | reverse complement strand
TCAAAAACTTTGGGTGACAGCGGAAGCAGTCCACGGACCAGTAAATCCCTACCTCTTGTAACCAAGCTCACGCAAACCACCCCACCAACTCCCTCAGTGTCAATTTCCTCCTTCCCCAGGAATGCCAATAGTCCTGCAGGCCATGTCACTGGCAATTCTGACGATTCCTCTCCTGCCTGGGATTCCTCCGATGCATCCTTGCGTGTAACGCCTACTGCTGCTGGCGCTGCTGTTGTTGCTGCTGGGAGTCGATGGTCATCCCAGAGGGGAAGTCGTAAGACCACTTTTACTACTTCCACCAAGCAATTGACTGTCCAACAGTCTTTTGCGAGGAAGATGAAATATCACAGCAGTCATCCTACTGCAAAGCGGATAACTGAGGCCTTGGCATCCTGGGTGGTGAGAAACGTGGTTCCGGTATCCATCATTACTGCAGAGCCAACTAGAGACTTGTTGGAGGTACTGTGTCCCCGGTACCAAATACCATCTAGGTTCCATTTCTCTAGGCAGGCGATACCGAAAATGTACACAGACCTCAGAAAAAGAGTCACCAGTGTCCTAAAAAATGCAGCTGTACCCAATGTCCACTTAACCACGGACATGTGGACAAGTGGAGCAGGGCAGGGTCAGGACTAATTGACTGTGACAGCCCACTGGGTAGATGTATGGACTCCCGCCGCAAGAACAGCAGCGGTGGCACCAGTAGCAGCATCTCGCAAACGCCAACTCTTTCCTAGGCAGGCTACGCTTTGTATCACCGGTTTCCAGAATACGCACACAGCTGAAAACCTCTTACGGCAACTGAGGAAGATCATCGCGGAATGGCTTACCCCAATTGGACTCTCCTGTGGATTTGTGGCATCGGACAACGCCAGCAATATTGTGTGTGCATTAAATATGGGCAAATTCCAGCACGTCCCATGTTTTGCACATACCTTGAATTTGGTGGTGCAGAATTATTTAAAAAACGACAGGGGCGTGCAAGAGATGCTGTCGGTGGCCAGAAGAATTGCGGGACACTTTCGGCGTACAGGCACCACGTACAGAAGACTGGAGCACCACCAAAAACTACTGAACCTGCCCTGCCATCATCTGAAGCAAGAAGTGGTAACGAGGTGGAATTCAACCCTCTATATGCTTCAGAGGTTGGAGGAGCAGCAAAAGGCCATTCAAGCCTATACAATTGAGCACGATATAGGAGGTGGAATGCACCTGTCTCAAGCGCAGTGGAGAATGATTTCAACGTTGTGCAAGGTTCTGCTGCCCTTTGAACTTGCCACACGTGAAGTCAGTTCAGACACTGCCAGCCTGAGTCAGGTCATTCCCCTCATCAGGCTTTTGCAGAAGAAGCTGGAGACATTGAAGGAGGAGCTAACACGGAGCGATTCCGCTAGGCATGTGGGACTTGTGGATGGAGCCCTTAATTCGCTTAACAAGGATTCACGGGTGGTCAATCTGTTGAAATCAGAGCACTACATTTTGGCCACCATGCTCGATCCTAGATTTAAAGCCTACCTTGGATCTCTCTTTCCGGCAGACACAAGTCTGCTGGGGTTGAAAGACCTGCTGGTGAGAAAATTGTCAAGTCAAGCGGAACGCGACCTGTCAACATCTCCTCCTTCACATTCTCCCGCAACTGGGGGTGCGAGGAAAAGGCTCAGAATTCCGAGCCCACCCGCTGGCGGTGATGCAGGGCAGTCTGGAGCGACTGCTGATGCTGACATCTGGTCCGGACTGAAGGACCTGACAACGATTACGGACATGTCGTCTACTGTCACTGCATATGATTCTCTCCCCATTGAAAGAATGGTGGAGGATTATATGAGTGACCGCATCCAAGTAGGCACGTCACACAGTCCGTACTTATACTGGCAGGAAAAAGAGGCAATTTGGAGGCCCTTGCACAAACTGGCTTTATTCTACCTAAGTTGCCCTCCCACAAGTGTGTACTCCGAAAGAGTGTTTAGTGCCGCCGCTCACCTTGTCAGCAATCGGCGTACGAGGTTACATCCAGAAAATGTGGAGAAGATGATGTTCATTAAAATGAATTATAATCAATTCCTCCGCGGAGACATTGACCAGCAGCAATTGCCTCCACAAAGTACACAGGGAGCTGAGATGGTGGATTCCAGTGGGGACGAATTGATAATCTGTGAGGAGGGGGATGTACACGGTGATATATCGGAGGATGATGATGAGGTGGACATCTTGCCTCTGTAGAGCCAGTTTGTGCAAGGAGAGATTAATTGCTTCTTTTTTGGGGGGGGTCCAAACCAACCCGTCATATCAGTCACAGTCGTGTGGCAGACCCTGTCACTGAAATGATGGGTTGGTTAAAGTGTGCATGTCCTGTTTTGTTTATACAACATAAGGGTGGGAGGGCCCAAGGACAATTCCATCTTGCACCTCTTTTTTCTTTTATTTTTCTTTGCGTCATGTGCTGTTTGGGGAGGGTTTTTTGGAAGGGCCATCCTACGTGACACTGCAGTGCCACTCCTAGATGGGCCCGGTGTTTGCGTCGGCCACTAGGGTCGCTTATCTTACTCACACAGTCAGCTACCTCATTGCGCCTCTTTTTTTCTTTGCGTCATGTGCTGTTTGGGGAGGGTTTTTTGGAAGGGACATCCTGCGTGACACTGCAGTGCCACTCCTAGATGGGCCCGGTGTTTGTGTCGGCCACTAGGGTCGCTTATCTTACTCACACAGTCAGCTACCTCATTGCGCCTCTTTTTTTCTTTGCGTCATGTGCTGTTTGGGGAGGGTTTTTTGGAAGGGACATCCTGCCTGACACTGCAGTGCCACTCCTAGATGGGCCCGGTCTTTGTGTCGGCCACTAGGGTCGCTTATCTTACTCACACAGTCAGCTACCTCATTGCGCCTCTTTTTTTCTTTGCGTCATGTGCTGTTTGGGGAGGGTTTTTTGGAAGGGACATCCTGCGTGACACTGCAGTGCCACTCCTAGATGGGCCCGGTGTTTGTGTCGGCCACTAGGGTCGCTTATCTTACTCACACAGTCAGCTACCTCATTGCGCCTCTTTTTTTCTTTGCGTCATGTGCTGTTTGGGGAGGGTTTTTTGGAAGGGACATCCTGCGTGACACTGCAGTGCCACTCCTAGATGGGCCCGGTGTTTGTGTCGGCCACTAGGGTCGCTTATCTTACTCACACAGCGACCTCGGTGCAAATTTTAGGACTAAAAATAATATTGTGGAGGTGTGAGGTATTCAGAATAGACTGAAAATGAGTGGAAATTATGGTTTTTGAGGTTAATAATACTTTGGGATCAAAATGACCCCCAAATTCTATGATTTAAGCTGTTTTTTAGGGTTTTTTGAAAAAAACACCCGAATCCAAAACACACCCGAATCCGACAAAAAAAATTCGGTGAGGTTTTGCCAAAACGCGGTCGAACCCAAAACACGGCCGCGGAACCGAACCCAAAACCCGAAAAATTTCAGGCGCTCATCACTAATATATATATATATATATATATATATATATATATATATATGTGTGTGTGTGTGTGTGCAAAAAGAGTAGTATAGCGCCACTTGTGAGATGAGATCTCAGTGTATAAATATTAATACTAGAATCACTATTAAAAAGCACACATACCCTTACTGATAAATGTCAGCCAGACCCTAAAAATTGCAATACTGGTATAGTACTGCCTAAAACGTATAGAGAATGGAGGGATAGGGGTCAGTACAGGAATTCCAACGTGTTTCGACCCCTTGAAGAAGTCTGTATGAGACGAAACGCGTTGGGTTTCCTGTACTGACAATCTACTGATTTTAAAGATAAGTTTGATCTCCTATCCTTTTTTTAATCTTATTAATTTCTAATTGATTGATTTTGTACTACTCTCATATGTATTAAAATTTTTATTGACTTTTTTTTATCTCTCTGGCTTTTTGAAAATTTTAGATGGTTAGTGTAATAACCTTTTTTAGCAACACTTGTCACCGACACATACATATATATATATATATATATATAAAGAATTTACTCACCGGTAATTCTATTTCTCGTAGTCCGTAGTGGATGCTGGGAACTCCGTAAGGACCATGGGGAATAGCGGGCTGCGAAGGAGGCTGGGCACTCTAGAAAGATTTATGACTACCTGGTGTGCACTGGCTCCTCCCACTATGACCCTCCTCCAAGCCTCAGTTAGGACACTGTGCCCGGACGAGCAGACATAATAAGGAAGGATTTAGAATCCCGGGTAAGACTCTTACCAGCCACACCAATCACACCGTACAACTCGTGATACTATATCCAGTTTGACAGTATGAAAACAACTGAGCCTCTCACCAGATGGCTCAACAATAACCCTTTAGTTAACAATAACTATTTACAAGTATTGCAGACAATCCGCACTTGGGATGGGCGCCCAGCATCCACTACGGACTACGAGAAATAGAATTACCGGTGAGTAAATTCTTATTTTCTCTAACGTCCTAGTGGATGCTGGGAACTCCGTAAGGACCATGGGGATTATACCAAAGCTCCCAAACGGGCGGGAGAGTGCGGATGACTCTGTAGCACCGAATGAGAGAACTCCAGGTCCTCCTCAGCCAGGGTATCAAATTTGTAGAATTTTGCAAACGTGTTTGCCCCTGACCAAGTAGCTGCTCGGCAAAGTTGTAAAGCCGAGACCCCTCGGGCAGCCGCCCAAGATGAGCCCACCTTCCTTGTGGAATGGGCATTTACAGATTTTGGCTGTGGTATGCCTGCCACAGAATGTGCAAGCTGAATTGTACTACAAATCCAGCGAGCAATAGACTGCTTAGAAGCAGGAGCACCCAGCTTGTTGGGTGCATACAGGATAAACAGCGAGTCAGAGTTTCTGACTCCAGCCATCCTGGAAACATATATTTTCAGGGCCCTGACAACGTCTAGCAACTTGGAGTCCTCCAATTCACTAGTAGCCGCCAGCACCACAATAGGCTGGTTCAGGTGAAACGCTGACACCACCTTAGGAAGAAATTGGGGACGAGTCCTCAATTCTGCCCTATCCATATGGAAAATCAGATAAGGGCTTTTACATGATAAAGCCGCCAATTCTGACACTCGCCTGGCTGAAGCCAAGGCCAATAACATGACCACTTTCCACGTGAGATATTTTAGATCCACGGTTTTTAGTGGCTCAAACCAATGTGATTTTAAGAAAACTCAACACCACGTTGAGATCCCAAGGTGCCACAGGGGGCACAAACGGGGGCTGAATATGCAGCACTCCTTTCACAATGCCTGAACTTCAGGTACTGATAATTCTTTTTGAAAGAAAATCGACAGAGCCGAGATCTGTACTTTAATGGAGCCTAGACTTAGGCCCATATTCACTCCTGCTTGCAGGAAATGTAGTAATCGACCTAGTGGAAATTCCTCTGTTGGGGCCTTTTTGGCCTCGCACCATGCAACATATTCCCGCCACATGCGGTGATAATGCTTTGCCGTAACATCTTTCCTGGCTTTAATAAGCGCAGGAATGACTTCTTCCGGAATACCCTTTTCCTTCAGGATCCGGCGCTCAATCGCCATGCCGTCAAACGCAGCCGCGGTAAGTCTTGGAACAGACAGGGCCCCTGCTGAAGCAGGTCCTGTCTGAGCGGCAGAGGCCATGGGTCCTCTGATATCATTTCCTGAAGTTCCGGGTACCAAGCCCTTCTTGGCCAATCCGGAACCACGAGTATCGTTCTTACTCCTCGCCATCTTATTATCCTCAGTACCTTTGGTATGAGAGGCAGAGTAGGGAACACATAAACCGACTGGTACACCCACGGTGTCACTAGAGCGTCCACAGCTATCGCCTGAGGGTCCCTTGACCTGGCGCAATATCTCTTTAGCTTTTTGTTGAGGCGGGACGCCATCATGTCCACCTGTGGCCATTCCCAACGGTTTACAAACAGCAGGAAGACTTCTGGATGAAGTCCCCACTCTCCCGGGTGTAGGTCGTGTCTGCTGAGGAAGTCTGCTTCCCAGTTGTCCACTCCCGGAATGAACACTGCTGACAGTGCTAGTACGTGATTTTCCGCCCATCGGAGAATCCTTGTGACTTCTGCCATTGCCATCCTGCTTCTTGTGCCGCCCTGTCGGGTCACATGGGCGACTGCCGTGATGTTGTCTGACTGTATCAGTACCGGCTGGTTTTGAAGCAGGGGTCTTGCCTGACTTAGGGCATTGTAAATGGCTCTCAGTTCCAGAATTTATATGTAGGGAAGTCTCTTGACTTGACCATAGGCCCTGGAAGTTTCTTCCCTGTGTGACTGCTCCCCAGCCTTGAAGGCTGGCATCCGTGGTCACCAGGACCCAGTCGTGTATGCCGAAACTGCGGCCCTCTAGAAGATGAGCACCCTGCATCCACCACAGTAGAGACACCCTGGTCCTTGGAGACAGGGTTATCATTTGATGCATTTGAAGATGCGATCCCGACCACTTATCTAAGAGGTCTCACGGGAAGGTCCTCGCATGGAACCTGCCGAATGGAATTGCTTCGTATGAAGCCACCATTTTTCCCAGGACTCGTGCGCAACGATGCACCGATACCCTTTTTGGTTTTAGGAGGTCTCTGACTAGAGATGACAGCTCCTTGGCTTTCTCCTGCGGGAGAAACACTTTTTTCTGTTCTGTGTCCAAAATCATCCCCAGGAACAGTAAGCGAGTGGAAGGAACCAGCTGTGACTTTGGAATGTTCAGAATCCAGCCATGCTGTTGTAGCACCTCCTGAGATAGTGCTACTCCGACCAGTAACTGCTCCCTGGACCTTGCCTTTATAAGGAGATCATCCAAGTATGGGATAAATAAAAACTCCCTTATTTTTTTGAAGGAGTATCATCATTTCTGCCATTACCTTGGTAAACACCCTCGGTGCCGTGGACAGTCCAAACGGTAGTGTCTGGAATTGGTAATGGCAATCCTGTACCACAATCTGATGTACTCCTGGTGAGGAAGGTAAATAGGGACATGCAGGTAAGCATCCTTGATGTCCAGGGATACCATGTAATCCCCCTCGTCCAGGCTTGCAATAACCGCCCTGAGCGATTCCATCTTGAACTTTGTTATGTAAGTGTTCAAGGATTTCCATTTTAAAATGGGTCTCACCGATCCGGCTGGTTTCGGTACCACAAACAGTGTGGAATAGTAACCCCGTCCTTGTTGAAGTAGGGGCACCTTGACTATCACCTGCTGGGAATACAGCTTGTGAATTGCCTCTAGCACAGCCTCCCTGCCTGAGGGAGTTGTCGGCAAGGCAGATTTGAGTAAACGGCGGGGGGGAGACGCCTCAACTTCCAGCTTGTACCCCTGAGATACTACTTGAAGGATCCAGGGATCCACCTGTGAGCGAGCCCACTGATCGCTGAAATTTTTGAGGCGGCCCTCCACCGTACCTGGCTACGCCTGTGGAGCCCCCGCGTCATGCGGTGGAGTCAGGGGAAGAATTTTGATTCTGGGGACTGGCTGCTGGTGCAGCATTTTCCCTCTTCCCTCGTTTGACCCGCCTGCTTTTTTGAAGCCGAAAGGACTGTACCTGATAATACAGTGCGTTTCTTAGGCTGTGAGGAAACCTGAGGTAAAATATTTTCATCCCAGCTGTTGCTGTGGATACGAGGTCCCAGAGACCATCCCCAACCAATTCCTCACCCTTATAAGGCTCTATGTGCCTTTTAAAGTCAGCATCACCTGTCCAGTGTCGGGTCTCCAATACCCTCCTGACAGAATGGACATTGCAATAATTCAGGATGCCAGCCGGCAAAATATTCCTCTGTGCATCCCTCATATATAAGACGACGTCTTATGTTCGCAAAATAGTATCCCTGTTTGAAAGGGGTACAGACCACGCTGCAGCAGTCTGCAGGTCTCAGTCTAGTACCTGAGTGTGTAATTACAGACTTCAGGATAGCCTCCTGCTATTTATCAGCAGGTACCTTCAAAGTGGCCGTATCCTAAGACGGCAGTGCCACCTTGACAAACGTGTGAGCGCCTTATCCACCCTAGGGGATATCTCCCAGCGTAACTTATCCTCTGGCGGGAAAGGGTACGCCATCAGTAACTTGTTAGAAATTACCAGTTTCTTATCGGGGAAACCCACGCTTTTTCACACTTCATTCACTCATTTGATGGGGGAACAAAACACTGCCTGCTTTTTCTCCCCAAACATAAAACCCTTTTTTAGTGGTACTTGGGTTAATGTCAGAAATGTGTAACACATGTAACGGATGTTCCTAGTGGATTGTGTATATGTCTCAACCTCGTCGACACTGGAGTCAGACTCCGTGTCGACATCTGTGTCTGCCATCTGAGGGAGCGTTGATGGCCTTTGAGACGTCTGGGCAGGCGCGGGCTGAGAAGCCGGCTGTCCCATAGCTGTTACGTCATCCAGCCTTTTATGTAAGGAGTTGACACTGTCGGTTAATACCTTCCACCTATCCATCCACTCTGGTGTCGGCCCACAGGGGCGACATCTCATTTATCGGCAACTGCTCCGCCTCCACATAAGTCTCCTCATCAAACATGTCGACACAGCCGTACCGACACACCGCACACACACAAGGAATGCTCCAATGAGGACAGGACCCACAAAAGCCCTTTGGGGGGACAGAGTGAGAGTATGCCAGCACACACCAGAGCGCTATATAATGCAGGGACTAACTGAGTTATGTCCCCTATAGCTGCTTTTATATAATTTATACTGCGCCTAAATTTAGTGCCCCCCCTCTCTGTTTTAACCCTGTTCTGTAGTGTAGACTGCAGGGGAGAGCCAGGGAGCTTCCCTCCAACGGAGCTGTGAGGGAAAAATGGCGCCAGTGTGCTGAGGAGATAGGCTCCGTCCCTTTTTCGCGGACTTTTCTCCCGCATTTTTATGGAATCTGGCAGGGGTTAATATACATCAATATAGCCCTGGGGGTTATATGTGATGTATTTTTGCCAGCCAAGGTGTTTATATTGCTGCTCAGGGCGCCCCCCCCAGCGCCCTGCACCCATCAGTGACCGGAGTGTGTGGTGTGCATGAGGAGCAATGGCGCACAGCTGCAGTGCTGTGCGCTACCTTGGTGAAGACTGATGTCTTCTGCCGCCGTTTTTCCGGACCTCTTCTTGCTTCTGGCTCTGTAAGGGGGGCGGCGGCGCGGCTCCGGGACCGAACACCAAGGACTGGGCCTGCGGTCGATCCCTCTGGAGCTAATGGTGTCCAGTAGCCTAAGAAGCCCAATCCGGCTGCAAGCAGGCGAGTTCGCTTCTTCTCCCCTTAGTCCCTCGCTGCAGTGAGCCTGTTGCCAGCAGGTCTCACTGAAAATAAAAAACCTAAATCTATACTTTCTTTCTAAGGGCTCAGGAGAGCCCCTAGTGTGCATCCAACCTCGGCCGGGCACAAGATCTAACTGAGGCTTGGAGGAGGGTCATAGTGGGAGGAGCCAGTGCACACCAGGTAGTCATAAATCTTTCTAGAGTGCCCAGCCTCCTTCGGAGCCCGCTATTCCCCATGGTCCTTACGGAGTTCCCAGCATCCACTAGGACGTTAGAGAAATTATATATATATATATATATATATATATATATATATATATATACATACATACACACACACACACACACACACACACACATATATATACACACACACTGCTCAAAACAATAAAGGGAACACTAAAATAACACATCCTAGATCAATGAATGAAATATTCTTATTAAATACTTTGTTCTTTACATAGTTGAATGTGCTGACAACAAAATCACACAAAAATTATCAATGGAAATCAAATTTATTAACCCATGGAGGTCTGGATTTGGAGTCACACTCAAAATTAAAGTGGAATAACACACTACAGGCTGATCCAACTTTGATGTAATGTCATTAAAACAAGTCAAAAAATGAGGCTCAGTAGTGTGTGTGGCTTCCATGTGCCTGTATGACCTCCCTACAATGCCCGGGCATGCTCCTGATGAGGTGGCGGATGGTCTCCTGAGGGATCTCCTCCCAGACCTGGACTAAAGCATCCGCCAACTCCTGGACAGTCTGTGGTGCATGGAGCGAGACATGATGTCCCAGATGTGCTCAATTGGATTCAGGTCTGGGGAACGGACGGGCCAGTCCATAGAATCAATGCCTTCGTCTTGCAGGAACTGCTGACACACTCCAGCCACATGAGGTCTAGCATTGTCTTGCATTAGGAGGAACCCAGGGCCAACCGCACCAGCATATGGTCTCACAAGGGGTCTGAGGATCTCATCTCTGTACCTAATGGCAGTCAGGCTACCTCTGGCGAGCACATGGAGGGCTGTGCGGCCCCCCAAAGAAATGTCAACCCACACCATTACTGACCCACTGCCAAACCGGTCATGCTGGAGGATGTTGCAGGCAGCAGAACGTTCTCCTTGGAGTCTCCAGATTCTGTCACATGTGCTCAGTGAGAACCTGCTTTCATCTGTGAAGAGCACAGGGCGCCAGTGGCGAATTTGCCAATCTTGGTGTTCTCTGGCAAATGCCAAACGTCCTGCACTGTGTTGGGCTGTAAGCACAACCTTCACCTGTGGAAGTCGGGCCCTCATACCACCCTCATGGAGTCTGTTTCTGATCATTTGAGTAGACACATGCACATTTGTGGCTTGCTGGAGGTCATTTTGCAGGGCTCTGGCAGTGCTCCTCCTGTTCCTCCTTGCACAAAGGCGGAGGTAGCGGTCCTGCTGCTGGGTTGTTGCCCTCCTACGGCCTCCTCAACGTCTCCTGATGTACTGACCTGTCTCCTGGTAGCGCCTCCATGCTCTGGACACTATGCTGACAGACACAGCAAACCTTCTTGTCACAGCTCGCATTGATGTGCCATCCTGGATGAGCTGCACTACCTGAGCCACTTGTGTGGGTAGTAGACTCCTTCTCATGCTACCACTAGAGTGAAAGCACCGCCAGCTTTCAAAAGTGACCAAAACATCAGCCAGAAAGCATAGGAGCTGAGAAGTGGTCTGTGGTCACCACCTGCAGAACAAATCCTTTATTGGGGGTGTCTTGCTAATTGCCTATAATTTCCACCTGTTGTCTATTCCATTTGCACAACAGCATGTGAAATTGATTGTCAATCAGTGTTGCTTCCTAAGTGGACAGCTTGATTTCACAGAAGTGTGATTGACTTGGAGTTACATTGTGTTGTTTAAGTGTTCCCTTTATTTTTTTGAGCAGTGTATATAACACATACAAAATAAATATATACACACACTTTCTCTATCCCACTCACTCTCCCTCAACTTACCTATCACAGGCTGGCAGCAGCTGTAGCAGCCTGGTCCCGTGTAGCTCCGCCCCCTTTTCATGACAGGATCTGGCACTGGCACAGGAGGGGGGAGAGTATGCCGCAAGGTTCTACTGAAAAGTCTCTTCCAAAATGGTCGCCGCCTTAGAGGAGACAGTTATTAAAGATACTAGAGGAACCTCCTCTAGTATCTTTAATAACGGTCTCCTCTGAGGCAGCGGCCATTTTTGGAGGGACGTTTACCATAGAAGCTTGCAGCGTCCTCTCCCCCTCCTTTGACAGTGCCAGAACTCGGTAATGAAAAGTGCGCGAAGCATCACGGCGGACGGCAGCATGAGCGGCCCGGGCCCTCTCCTATCTGCCCGCAGCACCCCCCTGATGGCGGGCCTGGTCAAAAGGTTCCGGTATGAAAGATAGATAGTGTCTAGTTAGACAATCAATAGATAGACACCATATGTTAGATGGACATTAGTTCAACAGGGTCAAAAGGTCGACATGTAAAAGGTCGACAAGTCAAAAGGTCGACATGAAAATGGTCGACACCATGTTTTTTGCATTTTTGTGGTTTGTGTGGATAGTTTTGTCATCTGGGACCCCCAATTGTAGAAAGGCATACGCTCGCCACGCTTCGGGCACGGTGGCTCGCTGCGCTCGCCACAAGGTTTATAACCAACTCTATGCCGACATGGATAGAGAAAGTATGAAATAATCCAAAAACATGTTACATTTAAAAAAAAAACATTTGTCTATCTTTTTTATGTCTACCATTTTCACCATGTCGACCTTTTGACCATGTCGACCTTTTGACCATGTCGACCTAATGTATGTCTAATATATGGTGTCTATCTATTGACTGTCTAACTAGACACTGTCTATCTATCAAACGGATAGGTGGTCAAAAGTAATGGGCGCTCAAGTAGAGCAAAAATATAAATTGCTCCGACGGGCGGCCATATCTTTTGGAGCCTGATAAAATAATTGAATTGCTCTAATATCACAATGACATCACTTAAGTCTGTGTACGCAGGGATGGGGAACCTTCGGCCCTCCAGCTGCTTTTGAACTACACATACCAGCATGCCTTGCTATTTGGCCATGCTAAAACTGTTGCAGGGCATGCTGGGATGCGTAGTTCAACAACAGCTGGAGGGCCAAAGGTTCCCCAACCCTGGTGTATGGGATACATATGAACTGTTGACATTAATGCTGTCGACAGTGAAAAGTCAACATTATGTCAACAGGACATGGCTGACGCAATCGTAATGTTATTTAAAGCATTGTAACTGTCAGCATTATATAACTTTATACATGATAGCACATAATGTTTACAATTATAATGCAGACAATTAAAAAGCTTTAAAAAACAACATTACAAATGCATCAGCATGTCCCATCAACATAGTAACTACATTATCACTACACTGTGCTGGAGTTATTATAATACTAAAGATCTCAAAGCCCAAAAATGAAAATATGAATGAGTCCTGAAAACCATTAATCGATAAAAAAATAAGTATGACATATATAGAAGTAATGTGATAAACAAGTACCACATCATACAGCAGTCCCGGCCCTACTCCTGTACATACACACACACAAAACAACTATATCATATGACAGTACAAGTATATGCGTCACATCTATGAAGCATTTATAGCCCCTTGTCCTCACAAACATGTGACATCTATAGGAAATGCCTGTAAACAAGTGGGACCTTTACAAGGTAGTAGTAGTGCCCTCATCACACCAGTGGTGACACTTCTTCAACGTGACTGGGAGCAAGTGACAGCCTATAAGGAATGCTTAATTCAGAACTATTATATCTCAGCTGACACCTTGGTATACTTGCAGGCAAGGAGCCCTTTGCGGGTCACAGGCAGGAGTCACCGCAGAATTTCAAATATCAAATAAACATAAAAACACAGCAAAACTCAAAACACAAAATGTCTAAAACGTTAAAGTTAGTATCATTACACTGTAGGCACATATATATCTGGTAACAAATATTACTTTCCATATACAGACAAAATAAAAACAAGTACTACTTCTATACAAAATGAGGACAATGGAATATTAGATAGATAGATAGATAGATAGATAGATAGATAGATAGATAGATAGATAGACGGTAGCTCTCGCACTATTGTATTACTTATGGCTCACATAATGTCATGCTGGGACTTGTAGTGCTAGCAGAGTTGGACAGTCACAGTATGTGGGGAATCACCCTAGTGCCCGGTCATACTATAGCGGTCTCTATGTACAGTATGTATGCATGTTATGTACACCCCACAGCCCGCCGGTTGAGTAACGTTACCCGGTGAGTCCGGCCGCGCACTCACTCTATGTCTAGCTGCCTCGCTGCTGGTACGTACACAAGAGACCAGGCGGCCGCGCTCAGGCTACCGATCAGCCCTTTGTTAGAGGCGGGCACCGCCAGCTCCGCGTCGTCCGCCATACTCCTTTCTACAGCAGGCCAGGCTCCGCTGTCCGCTCGCTCAGATCACTCCTCTGTCGCCTTCACGCCGGTGCCGTCCGAGATCAGCTGCGATTTGTTGTGAGAACGTGAGGGAATCGCCCCTTTCTGCGTCACCCTTCACAGACACACACACTGGGCGTCCACGACGAGTCATGTGATCCGGCATGGGAACAGGCTGCGCCATGTTTGTTGTGGGCATGATTGTTTACAATTGGATGTCACTGATCCGATGAGCACTTCTCCAGTATTCCGAATTCCCATTCTTGATTATTTTGATTTGTAATGTGTATTTTGTTCACATTATAATGTGCTATCACTTTTTAAGTAATTTAACAGTATTGCGAGCAGAGAGCAGCTGTCCTGACCACCGGTAATAAGTAACCCCCGGGTCGCATAATCTTCTGGAGAAGCCCAGGCTCTGCTCTGCTGAACTTCTCTTCACAACTCCACATCCAGTATTGTTATGAAGCTCACGGTTTACGTGTGCCACCCACAACCTCCTCCATTCTGCCTGCTGCATTTAATCCAGGCCTCAGAGTCAGCTTTAGGTTTACCATGTGATATTATCCCTTTATACAGGGAAACAGGTTCTGTGGCTAGCTGAATTCAAGCCTGCATTTCAGAGGGGTGGTAGTCATGTGACTGCCGGTCGGCTGACCGACAGTCACATGACCTCCTCCGTGAGCCCGACGGCTCACTATCCCGATGGTCGGCATGCCGACCAACAGGGACTATTTTCACTCGTGGGTGTCCACGACACCCATAGAGTGGGAATAGAACCCGTGGCGACCGCAGGTCGCCACCGAGCCCGCAGCGTGGCGAGCTTAGCGAGCCCGCAAGGGGCTTGCTGCACTCGCCCCTCCCCACCGGGATCCCGGCGTCGGTATGCTGCCGGGATCCCGGCGTCGGTAAGACCGCCGGTCACCCGTACTACACCCATTTCAGAGCCTATGTAATTCACAAAAGTCCCAGTTTAAAGGATAGTATGGTAAACCTAGTCAGCCTAAGCTCCATGGCTTCGGTCACACGCCTGCTGATGCCATCTACCATACGGTTACGGTATGAATGGTCGACAATGTTAAGGTCGACATGAGGTTTTTTCTTTTTTTGGTGTCGTTTTCTGCGTAAAGTGACGGGGAACTCCAATTTGTGCACCGTGTCCCCTCGCATGGCTTCGGGCAAGGTGCCTCGCTGCGCTCGGCACAGTTTACCGTTCCCAATCGTAGTCCACGTGGATCGTAAAGCATGAAAAAGTTCCAAAAAAGAAAAAAAAGTGAAAACCTCATGTCGACCTTTTCATGTGTCGACCTTTCATGTGTCAACCATTTTCATGTGTTGACCATTAGTCCATGTTAATGTCGACCAACAGTGGTCGACCTAATAAGTGTCGACCTTAACATTGTCGACCATCTGACCGGATACCCTACCATACTTGCCAACTCTCCCTGAATGTAGTGAGACTTCATAAAATAGTGGCTTATCTCCCTGCCTCCCTGGAGAGTGTAGCAATCTCACTGAGGCAAGGCGGGGATTTCGGAACCAGTGGGGATCTATGAGGACCAGTGGCTTAACTTGTAAGTGGTAAACCCAGGTGCAAAAATATGCTTTGGGGCCCTCCTCTGCTCCACCCCAAGTTTATAACATGGCAGAAGGTGACAGGGAGAGGCAGAGGGTAACAAGGAGATGCAGTGGGTGATGGGGAGAGGTGAAACTGGGGAGCGGCAGTGGTTTATAGGGAGAGGGAACCGAGGAGAGGGCAGTGGATGACGGAGAAAGTGATAGAGACAACGGATGACATCAGGCAGAGGGTGACGGAGACAGGCATTGGGTGACGACAGGGAGAGGGTGACTGGCAGGGAGACACGGTGGATCACACCAGGGAGAGGGTGACTGATAGTGGATGACTGGGAGAGGGTGAAGGAAAGTAGCAGTGGGTAATGTAGATTATGACAGAGATATAGTGGATGATACCAGGGAGAGGGTGACTGGCAGTGGGTGGAAGGGAGATGATGATGGAGAGAGGCAGCGGATGACACCAGGGAAAGGGTGGGTGGCAGGGAGAGGGTAACGAAGAGAGGCAGTGGGAGACACCAGGGAGAGGGTGACTGGTAGTGGGTGACATGCAACAGTTGATGAAAAGAGGCAGTGGGTGATGCCATGTGAATATATATATAGAAAGAGAGAGTGTATATATACATTATAATTTGATACAGTACTCAGTAGTTGCAATAGGGGGTGCACAGGTCCAGAAAGGGTTGATGTAAACACACTGTGACTCAGGGGCCCATGTGCACCGCACACACTACACCCATTATTAATATGCCAGTGGAAAGGCCGGCACTCACATTCAGTTTCCAAAAAGGCTTTATTTCAAGAGCATGGCAAATATACAGACTGGCATGATGGTAGGTGCCCAACAGCTGTCAGTTTTGTTTTTTTGGAATAAAGCCTTTTTTGGAAACAATGTGAGTGCAGGTTTTTCCACTGGCGTATTTATAATGGGTACAGTATCTGGGGTGCACACGGGCCCCTGAGTCCAGGGGGGCCCACACCCAACATGATGCACCCATTTATTGAATACTTACCCCTCTGGAGTCCCACGCCGATGCAGCAGCACTGTTGCAATCACCATGAAAATGGTGTGACGGCCATTTTCACTGCGTTTTGCTCATGCACAGTAGAGAAATCACTGGGAAAACGGCTGCCGCGCCCTCTAGTGCACAGACTCTACAGCACTGCCGCAGAGAGGAGGGGGCCCAGGTGGAGGCGGCTGCATACAGTACTCCTTCTCTCTTAAAACTCCCCAGGGTCTTTCACTTTACCTTTGGGTAAGAGGTGAGTGTGTTTATATATAAAGCGAGTGAGCGAGAGATAAATAGTTTTTGTTATTTTAGCTGTTTTCTAAAAAAATATTCAGGTTACAGTCATTTCTCTTACGTCCTAGAGGATGCTGGGGACTCCGTAAGGACCATGGGGATAGACGGGCTCCGCAGGAGACATGGGCACTTTAAGAAAGACTTTAGATCTGGTGTGCACTGGCTCCTCCCACTATGCCCCTCCTCCAGACCTCAGTTAGTTTGATACTGTGCCCAGTGGAGACTGGGTGCTTTTCAGAGAGCTCTCCTGAGCTTTCTGACAGAAAGTATATTTGTTAGGTTTTTTTATTTTCAGGGAGCCTGCTGGCAACAGACTCCCTGCATCGAGCAGGGCCGGATTAACAATGGGGCTGATGGAGCTGCAGCTCCAGGCCCACCAGCAAAATAGGCCCACAGCAACTTCATACTGCTGTAAACAGGAATACAATTTCCTGCCAGTTACACTGTAGTCTGGTGGTCACAGCTGCAGAGCACCGCGCCAGCACCTCTACTTACTACCAGGCAATGCAGGGCACTGGGATGATCCAGTGGCTCTAGGACCAGCAGCACTGCTCAGATGCTGCAGGCACCGCCGCAGTGTAGAGATGAGTGGGAGGGGACCAGAGCCAACCCTATTATTATACACCGCGTACGCGGCTGATAAGGCAGAGAAGGGCGCCGGGCAGACTGTTTCACGCCCCAGACTGTCTAGAAACCCGTGCTACATCACCAGCTCTGGCGGCGGCTCCTGTGGTGCTCCTTTCTCAGCCACGGATTCCTCGAAATGTCAGGTGGGCCGGCCGCGGCTGTGCTGTGATTGGCGGTCGCGGAATGTCGGGCCTCCCGTGTTACTGTCACTGTGTCCGGTGCTGATAGGTCGGACACCCCGGAGCCCCTATTCTTGCGTTCCCGGAGCTGCCAGTGACAGGTAATATACTGAATATCTACATTATGTAGCAGCAGCACAAGTGAAAGTGCCTCCTGCAATCTCCCCTCCTCCCCCTGTCACCAGGCTAACCCCCCATCCTCCTGTCACCAAGCTAACCCCCCATCCCCCTCTCACCAGGCTTATCCCTACGTCCTCCTCCCCCTATCACAAGGCTAATCCCCCTCCACCTCCCCCTGTCACCAGGATAACCCCTCCTCTTCCCCCTGCCACAAGGCTAACCCCCCCTCTCACCAGGCTAATCCCCCCCATCCTCCTCCCCCTATCACAAGGCTAATCCCCCCACCTCCCCCTGTCACCAGGCTAACCCCTCTTTCCCCTGTCACCAGGGCAACCCCCTCCTCCCCCTGTCACCAGGCTACCCCTCCCCCCCTCACCAGGCTATTCCCCCCTGCCCTCCTCCCCCTATCACAAGGCTAACCTTCCCCCTGTCACCAGGATAACCCCCCCTCCTCTCCCTGTCACTAGGCTAACCACCCCCCTCTCACCAGGCAACCTACCACTCCTCCCCCTGTCACCAGACTAACCCCCCCCCCTCTTACCAGGCTTACCCGCTCTCCTCCCCTTGTCACCAGGCTAACCCCTCCCCCCCCTACCAGGCTATTCACCCCCCTCACCAGGCTAACTCCCACTCCTCCCCCTGTCACCAGACTTACCCCCCCTTCTCCCCCTGTCACCAGGCTAACCCCCCCTCTTGCCAGGCTAATCCCCCCACCTCCCCCTGTCACCAGGCTAACCCCCCATCCTCCCCCTGTCACCAGACAAACCCCCCCTCTTACCAGGCTAATCCCCTGTCCCCAGGCTAACCCCCACTTCTCTCCCTGTACTAACACCACCACCACCAGGCTAACCGCCTCCGCCACCTTTCTCCAGGCTAATCCCCCCTGTCACCAGACTAACCCCCCTCCTCCCACTGTCACCAGGCTAACCCCCCCTCCTCCCCCTGTCACCAGACAAACCCCCCCTCTTACCAGGCTAATCCCCTGTCCCCAGGCTAACCCCCACTCCTCTCCCTGTCACCAAACTAATCCCCTCACCATCACCACCAGGCTAACCGCCTCCGCCGCCTGTCTCCAGGCTAATCCCCCCTGTCACTAGACTAACCCCACTCCTTCCCCTGTCACCAAACTAACCCCCACCCTCACTAGGCTAACCGGCCTCCACCGCCTGTCACCAGGCTAATCCCCCTCCTCCCCCTGTCTCCAGGCTAACCCCCCCCCACCTATCACAGACTAATCCCCCCTCCTCCCTCTGTCACCAAACTAACCGCCGTCCTCCCCCTGTCACCAGGCTAATCCCCCTCCTCCCCATCACCAGGCTAGTCCCTCTCCCACCCCTGTCACCAGACTAACCCCACTCCTCCCCCTGTCACCAGGCATTGGTGGTGTGAAAGGGTTATAAGTAAAATAATTATTGTAATATAATAATTTAAGCACTGAAATTTTCTGTTTCAAACACACATACGTACGTACATACATGTGTGTGTGTGTGTGTGTGTGTGTGTGTGTGTGTGTGTGTGTGTGTTTGTGTGTGTATCCAGCACAGGTCACCCCCCCATATCAGTAGCCACACCCCCACCATGCTGGTCACACCCCTTTTATAGGCCATTTATAAATTACAGCTCCAGGCCCATGAGGACCTTAATCTGGCACTGGCATCGAGGGACTGAGGGGAGAGAAGCAGACCTACTTCTGTGAGTTTCAAGGCTCTGCTTCTTAGGCTACTGGACACCATTAGTTCCAGAGGGAGTCAGAACACAGGTGTCACCCTGGAGTTCGCCCCGGAGCCGCGCCGCCGTCCTCACAGAGCCGGTAGAAGCCGGGTGAGTATGAGAAGAAAAGAAGACTTCAGAGGCGGCAGAAGACTTCATGATCTTCACTGAGGTAACGCACAGCAGTGGAGCTGTGCGCCATTGCTCCCACACACCTCACACATGGCAGTCACTGTAAGGGTGCAGGGCGCAGGGGGGGGGCGCCCTGGGCAGCAATATAAACCTCATTTCTTTATCATCCACTAGGGGTCACTGGAGTACTCTTGGGATATGGACGGGCTTCCGTAGGAACAGCACTGAATATTTAAATTTAGAACACTCCACCCCTCCATATCCCCGAGTACCTCAGTGTTTTTTCTGTGCTCGAAGTAGTAACAGCTCGGTGGCTGAGTCCACAATTATTTTTATTTTTATATTTCTCTATTTTATACATCCCTTTCCCCCTTCCAAAAGGCAGGGTCAGGGATAGTGCAGCTGCTGATAGCAGCAGGGGCGTGTCGGGCCTCTCTGAAAGAGCTCCCTCACAGCCACACACACACACATCCTGCAGGCTGGCCGGTGCTTACTAAGAAGCCCCGTCGGAGCCTCCTCACAGAAGCAACAATTGCAGGTATGTGAGGGGGAGAACGGGGCGGTCAGCTTCCGCTGCCGCCCCGAAGGTGTGGGGAAGGCGCTGGTTTCTTTCCGGCATGACAGCGGCGGCCGCAGCTGCTCCGGCCGCCGGGTAACACCGGACACCGGGTAACATAGCCGCCCGCTGTCTTACAAACTGCTGACCGAGTCTCTGAAGTCGGGTCCGCCCGCCGCTTCTCCCGCTGCGCCGGCCGCCGGGTCTCATAACGCTGCTCCGGCGCTTCTTACAACCAACTGCTACCCGCGTCTCTGAAGTCGGGTCCGCCCGCCGCTTCTCCCGCTGCTCCGGCCGCCGCTTGATCCGCTGCTGCCCGGTAATCATAGCGCTGACACGCGCTCCCAGTTTTCCAGGTCCCGGGGTGCCCGCTGCCCGGCCCGCACTGCACGCTATGGAGCAGATGCGAAGGGGGGGAGAAGGGACAGCAGCAACAGGCTGTTGGTAGTATAGAGCACATTTATATAGCTATATAATGATGTTTATACTGGCAGGGAGGCTGTTAATAATATCAGTATGAAACTGCACTGTGATTATATGTATAAGCATGGCAGCCATTTTAACCATGCTTCCTGTGTCTTCCTGCTGTGATTCCAGAACGTTCCAGTACTACATCTCTACTCCACCGGAGGCGCAGGGGTGTTAGTGGGAATTTGGGATCACATTTCATAGTACTGGCCACGTGTACTGCACTCGGCCAGATATATATACAGAGACACCTTACTACTATTTTACTGAGTCGTGCAAGTGTCTGTTTTTTGTGTATTGTATTGTCTGTCGCCATAATGAGTAAGGCACCAGCAAAAACTAAAAAGCATAATTGCAAAGTCTATAGCAGTGTGTTACCGGATGGATCTACCACATGTACAGTATGTTTTGTGGATTCGGTTCAGAATACCATTTCGGCTCCAGTTTTACAACCAATGTCCTCACCGGACCCTCCGTGGGGTATGTTAGTAAATGTACTAGATAGGTTACAATCAGAATTGACCGCCGCTCGTCAGGAGCGGGAAACGGCAAGATCTGAGTCTAGGGTGAGACCGCCAGAACTACCGGAGGCGTCTCAGCCTTGCGTAAGGTCCAAATCCATTTTGGGTAAACGGGATAAATTTCATATGTCTTATGATTTTCCAGTTTCTGCTATGTTGCATTCTGACGATTCCATGCCAGATCTCACGGAACAAGATGAGGGTGAGGAGGGCGAAGTGGAGTCAGATGGCGAGGATTTTAACAGTTCCGGCATTGATGATCTCATCAGAGCGGTACGTCAGTCTCTGAAGTTTACTGAAACTGAGGAGCCTCTCACAAATGATCAGGTCGTATTTACAAAACGACAAAAAAAAAAAAACTCCAATAAGTTTTCCTGTGTCGGAATCTCTTAATCAGATGTTAGTAGAAACACGACAGAATCCAGATAAACGGTTTTCTATACCTCGCAGATTTAAGTCTAGTTACCCGTTTCCAGACTCTGTAACATGTACATGGGAGAATCCACCAATAGTTGATTCTTCAGTGTCAAAGCTTACCAAGAAATTAACCATACCAGTGCCAGCAGCTACTACGCTTAAAGATCCTTCAGATCGCAAGATAGAAACTATGCTAAAATCCATGTATGTAGCAGCAGGTGTGATGCTGAGACCTGGATTGGTTGGCATTTGGGTCACTAAGGCGCTCATAATATGGCTTACAGAACTCAAATCTGCTTTACATGCCGAAAACCTGATACTTCTTGTAAATCAAATGATTGAGGCTGTAGAGTATCTCTGTACAGCGTCTACTGACGTCTGTCAGCTCACTTCTCGTATTTCATCGTCGCTAGTTAGGGCACGAAGAGCACTCTGGCTGCGTGCTTATCATGCGGAGGCAGAGGTCAAACGAGGTATAGAGGCGTTGCCTTACGATGGCAAGAAGTTGTTTGGTCCTGAATTGGACGCATGGATTGCTGAGGCTACGGGAGGTAAGTCTGTTTTCTTACCATTGCCTCCACCGGTATCAAGAAGGAGGTACGCTGGACCTTCGTTCAAATCCTTTAGACCTCAGCCCTTTCGAGGACGTGGCAGAGGAACAGCCACGCCTGCTAGACGTGGTCGCGGACGTGGTTTCCAACAAACCAACACAACTCGCCAGGACGCTAAGGTTACCGACAAGCCAGTGGCATGACGGGCTACCAGCCCATCTCGGTTCTCCGATTGTGGGAGCACGCCTTCAGACGTTCCATTTGGCGTGGTTCCACACATCCGCGGATGGGTGGATCCGCAATTTAGTGTTAAAAGGTTACAAAATAGAGTTCGACTGTCTTCCGCCTCTGCGGTTTTTCAAGACAGGATTGCCTCTGTCGGACGACAAGAGGACGGTTCTGCAAATTGCCATTCAGTCCCTACTGGATTCGGCAGTTTTGATTCCGGTCCCTGTACACCAACAGGGTCAGGGTTATTATTCAAGTCTGTTTGTGGTACCGAAGCCGGATGGCTCAGTCAGACCAATATTGAACTTAAAGGGTCTCAATCAGTACGTAACTTACTACAGATTCAAAATGGAGTCTCTGCGTTCGGTGATTGCGGGTTTAGAGCCAAAGGAATTTATGATTGCGCTAGATCTCAAGGATGCGTACTTACACATTCCAATTTGGCAGCCTCATCAGAAATTCTTACGGTTTGCAATACGCCAGAACCATTACCAGTTTCAGGCTCTACCGTTTGGCCTGTCATCAGCGCCTCGGGTATTCACCAAAGTGATGTCTGTGATGATAGCTCATCTCAGATCCCTGGGAGTGACAATAGTTCCGTATTTAGACGATCTGCTCATCAAAGCTCCGTCTCAACAGATACTTCTCCAACATGCGCTGCTAACATACGATGAACTGGTTCACCACGGTTGGATTGTCAACTTCAAGAAATCACATCTAATTCCGTCTCAACGCCTTCAATTCCTAGGTATGATTCTCGATACGGTCAATCAAAGAATTTACCTACCACAGCAGAAAGTACAAATTCTACGCCATCTAGTACAATTAGTGCTCAAGCCACGCACAGTGTCGGTACACTTGTGCATTCGCCTCTTAGGCACAATGGTGGCAGCTTTCGAAGCGCTTCAGTTCGGAAGATTTCACTCGCGTCCATTTCAACTGAATGTGCTCGCCCAGTGGTCGGGCTCGCATCTGCAGATTCACCACAGAGTGAGGTTGTCGCCAAGGGCAAGAGTATCTCTGCTCTGGTGGCTCAAGGAACACAATTTAACCGCAGGAAGACGGTTCGGAGGCTGGAATTGTATAATTCTAACTACGGACGCCAGTCTCAGAGGTTGGGGAGCGGTAATTCAAAATTGTCAGCTCCAGGGTCTCTGGGCGGATCACGAAAAATTGCTGTCTATAAATGTCCTGGAACTCCGCGCAATTTACAATGCGCTACGACAAGCAGTGCACATGCTTCGCTCTCAGCCTGTCCAAGTGCAGTCAGACAATGCGACGGCGGTCGCATACATCAACAAACAAGGAGGAACGAGAAGCCGCATGGCAATGCGGGAAGTAGCTCGAATCCTCAATTGGGCGGAATGCCACCAGGTGATATTGTCGGCCGTGTTCATTCCGGGAGTGGACAACTGGGAAGCGGATTATGTCAGTCGTCGGGATTTTCATCCAGGCGAATGGGCATTAAATCCAGAAGTGTTTCACATGTTGGTTCAGCGATGGGGTTATCCTCAGGTGGACCTGATGGCGTCTCGACACAATCACCAAACGTTCCAGTATGTGTCCAGAACAAGAGATCCAAAGGCAGTAGCGGTGGACGCTCTCACTGTCGCGTGGCCGTACAGTCTTGTGTATCTGTTTCCACCGTTTCCTTGCTCCCTTTGGTGCTAAAACGGATCAAAAGAGAGTCTGTCACAGTCATACTAGTGGCGCCTCATTGGCCTCGGAGAGCTTGGTTCTCGGATCTCCGAGGACTACTCGCAGACGATCCTTGGCCGCTCCCACTACGTCCAGACCTGTTACAACAGGGTCCGTTCCTTTACCCCGATTTAGCGCGGCTGCGTTTGACGGGGTGGCTGTTGAGACCGCCCTCTTAAGAAAAGAGGGCATTCCAGATTCGGTTATACCAACCATGTTACGAGCTAGGAAGCCGGTTACGGCAGCTCATTATTACAGAATATGGCGTGCCTATATAGGTTGGTGTGAAGCTCGGAAGTTTCCGACATCATCTTTCAAGTTATCCCGCCTTTTGTTGTTTCTACAAACAGGGTTAGATGGAGGACTGCGTTTATCTACACTAAAGGTGCAGGTATCTGCTTTGTCAATTTACTTTCAAAGACGATTGGCTCTATTGCCGTCTATACGCACTTTTCTCCAAGGTGTCCTCAGAGTACAGCCTCCATTCATTCCACCTACAGCGCCATGGGACTTGAATCTGGTTTTAGAGTTCTTACAGTCTTCATATTTTGAACCCTTACAGCAAGTGGATATAAAGTTTCTCACTTGGAAAACAATTTTTCTTCTAGCCTTAGCTCCGGCAAGGCGTGTTTCGGATTTGGGTGCCTTGTCATGCAAGTCACCGTATCTGGTGTTTCATGATGACAGAGCGGAACTTCGGACGAATCCCGCTTTTTTACCAAAGGTAGTGTCATCTTTTCACATCAATCAACCAATAGTAGTTCCTGTGTTGACGGCACATTCTGGAACTCTGGATGTGGTACGCGCATTACGCGTTTATGTATCCCGAATGTCGTCAGTTCGTAATACGGATACGTTGTTTGTTCTCTATGATGCTGCCAAGATGGGTTGGCCAGCGTCTAAACAAACCTTATCCAGATGGATAAAACTGACCATACGTCAGGCTTACCTTCATGCTAGGTTACAACCGCCTACATCAGTAACCGCTCATTCCACACGTTCTGTGGGAACTTCATGGGCAGCTGGTCGGGGAGTTTCTACGACGCAGCTTTGCCGTGCGGCTACATGGTCTTCAGTGCACACGTTTGTGCGCTTTTACAAGTTTGATACGTTTGCGGCATCAGCATCTAGCTTTGGCCGCCTAGTGTTACAGGTGCCAAACAGCTCTCCCGCCCACGGGGGAAGCTTTGGTACGTCCCAAGAGTACTCCAGTGACCCCTAGTGGATGATAAAGAAAATAGGATTTTGGTACTTACCAGGTAAATCCTTTTCTTTGAATCCATAGGGGGCACTAGACGCCCACCCAGAGCAGTTTTACCTAGTTGTGGTGAGTTCTGAGGATCTTATGGTAACACACTTTCACCGACTGGTTCAAATTATCACGTGCTGGTTAGGGTGTCAACTGTTTAGTTGTCAGTAACGTTATGTGTCAACTTCGTTATTGTCCGTTATGTTATATGTAATACTCCAAACCTCTCTATAGTTCCTGTTCAGCTCAGTAAAAAACACTGAGGTACTCGGGGATATGGAGGGGTGGAGTGTTCTAAATTTAAATATTCAGTGCTGTTCCTACGGAAGCCCGTCCATATCCCAAGAGTACTCCAGTGCCCCCTATGGATTCAAAGAAAAGGATTTACCTGGTAAGTACCAAAATCCTATTTTCTGGCAAAAGAGATATATATACAGCTAGGCACTGTATATATAAAGAGTCCCCGCCAGTTTTTATTATATTTAAGCGGGACAGAAGCCTGCCGCCGAGGGGGCGGGGCTTCTCCCTCAGCACTCACCAGCGCCATTTTCTCAACAGCACAGCTGAGAGGAAGCTCCCCGGACTCTCCCCTGCTTATCCACGGTGAAAGGGGGTTTCAGAGAAGAGGGGGGGGGGCACATAATTGGCAGCAAATAATAGTATTACAGCGCTTCTGGGTAAACACATTGTGTGTTTTTCCTGGGGTATTAGCGCTGGGTGTGTGCCGGTATACACTCTCTCTGTCTCGCCAAAGGGCCTTGTGAGGGAACTGTCTTCAGATAAGAGGATTCCCTGAGTGTGTGGTGTGTCGGTACATGTGTGTCGACATGTCTGATGTAAAAGGCTCTTCTAAGGAGGAGATGGAGCAAATGTGTGTGTGTGGTGTCTCCGTTGACAACGCCGACACCTGACTGGATATGTGGAATTAAGTGCTGAGGTAAATTTATTGCACAAAAGATTAGAGAACAGACAGGGAATCTACACGTCTGTCCCTATGTCGCAGGGACCTTCAGAGTCTCAAAACGCCCACTATCCAAAATAATAGACACTGATACCGACACAGAGTCTGACTCCAGTGTCGACTACGATGATGCAAAGTTACAGCCAAAACTGGCAGAAAAGTATTCAATATATGATTATTGTAATAAAAGATGTTTTGCATATCACTGATGACCCATCTGTCCCTGACACGAGGGTACACATGTTTAAGGGGAAGAAAGCTGAGATAACATTTACCCCCTCTCATGAACCAAATGAATTGTGTGGAAAAGAGCGGGAATCTCCAGACAAACTGCAGTTTCCCAAAATAATTCTCATGGCGTATCCTTTCCCTGCTAGGGCCAGGATACGATGGGAATCCTTCCCTAGGGTGGACAAGGCGTTGACACGTTTACCCAAAAGGTAGCGCTGACATACCAAGATACAGCTACCCTCAGGGATCGTGCAAATAGCATGCAGAAAAGTACTTTGAAGTCCATTTACACACATTCTGGTACACTACTCAGACCGGCAATTGTGTCGGCAGGGGTTTATAGCGCTGTAGCAGCATGGACATATACCTTATCAGTGGAGATTGAAACCCTAGATAAGGATACCATGTTATTGACCCTAGGATATATAAAAGATGCTGTCTTATATATAAGACATGCTCAAAGAGACATTGGTCTACTGGGTTCTAGAGTCAACACTATGTCGATTTCTGCTAGACGTGTCCTGTGGAACATGCAATGGACAGGTGATGCCGACTAAAAGAGGCATATGGAGGTTTTACCTTACAAGGGTGAGAATTGTGTGGAGAAGGGCTCTCGGACCTGGTCTCCACAGCTATAGCTGGTAAATCTGATCTTTTGCCTTATATTCCCTCACAGCCTAAGAAAGCACAACATTATCAAATGCAGTCCTTTCGGTCGCAGAAAAACAAGAAAGTACGAGGAGCGTCCTTTCTTACCAGAGGTAAGGGCGCAGGGCACAGCTAGTTCCCAGGAACAGAAGTCCTCCCCGGCCTCTACTAAATCTACCACATGACGCTGGGTCTCTACTAAGGGAGTCCGCCCCAGTGGGAGCACGTCTTCGAATCTTCAGCCACATCTGAGTTCACTCACAGGTGGATCCCTGGGCAATAGAAATTGTTTCTCAGGGTTACAAGCTGGAATTCGAAGAGGTGCCTCCTCGCCGGTTTTCCTTATCGACCCTACCGGCTTCTCCCCCAGAAAGGGAGATAATATTAAATACAATTCACACATTGTATCTCCAACAGGTGGTGCTCAAGGTTCCCCTCCTTCAACAAGGAAGGGGATATTACTCAACCTTGGCTGTAGTCCCGAAACCGGACGGTTCGGTCAGACCTATTTTGAAATTAAAATCTCTGAACCTATACTTGAAAAGGTTCAAATTCAAGGTGGAATCGCTCAGAGCGATCATCGCCAGCCTGGAAGGGGGGGATTTTATGGTGTATCTAGACATAAAGGCTGCATACCTTCATGTTCCCATTTATCCACCCCATCAGGCGTACCTGAGAACTACGGTACAGTATTGTCATTACCAATTTCAGGGTAATTGGCGGAAATGATGGTGCTCCTACGCAAGCAAGGAGTCACAATTATCCCATACTTGGACGATCTCCTAATAAGGGCGAGATCAAAAGAGCAGTTGTTGAACAGCGTGTCACTTTCGCTGAAGGTGTCACAGCAACTCGGCTGGATTCTCAATATCCCGAAGTCACAGTTGGTTCCTATGACTCGTCTGCCCTTCTTGAGTATGATTCTGAATACGGACCAGAAATGGGTTTATCTTCCGATAGAGAAGGCCCAGGAACTAATGACTCTGGTAAAAAAAAAACTATTAAAGCCAAAACAGGTGTCAGTGCATCACTGCACTCGGGTCCTGGAAAAGATGGTGGCATCTTACGGGGCCATTCCCTTCGGCAGGTTCCATGCGAGGACTTTCCAATGGGATCTACGGAACAAGTGGTCCGGATCACATCTACAGATGCATCAGTTAATCACCCTGTCCCTTAGGGCCAGGGTGTCTCTCCTATGGTGGCTGCAGAGTGCTCACCTTCTGCAGGGTCGCAGGTTCGCCATCCAGGACTGAATTCTGGTAGCCACGGACGCGAGCCTCCGAGGTGGGGGAGCAGTCACACAGGGAAGAAACTTCCAAGGTCTTTGGGTCAAGTCAAAAAACTTGTATTCAAATCAACATCCTGGAGCTGAGGGCCATATACAACGCCCTTCGGCAAGCGGAAACATTGCTTCGCGACCTACCGGTTCTGATCCAGTCAGACAACATCACCGCAGTGGCTCATGTAAACCGCCAAAGCGGCACAAAGAGCAGAGTGGAGATGGCAGAAGCCACCAGGATTCTCCGCTGGGCGGAAAATCATGTAAGGGCACTGACAGCAGTGTTCATTCCGGGAGTGGACAACTGAGAAGCAGACTTCCTCAGCAAACACGACCTGCATCCAAGAGAGGACTTCTTTAGGAAGCCTTCGCACAGATTGCAAGTCAGTGGGAACTGCCACAGATAGACATGATGGCGTCCCGCCTCAACAAGAAGCTACAGAGGTATTGCACCAGGTCAAGAGACCCTCAGGCAGTAGCTATAGATGCCCTAGTGACACCGTGGGTGTTCCAGTAGGTCTATGTATTTCCCCCTCTTCCTCTCATACCCAAGGTGTTGAGAATGGTAGGAGGGAGAGGAATGAGAACAATCCTCATTGTTCCAGATTGGCTACGAAGGACCTGGTATCCGGATCTGCAGGAAATGCTCACAGAAGATGCGTGGCCTCTTCCTCTAAGACAGGACCGGTTGCAACAGGGGCCATGTCTATTCCAAGACTTACCGCGGCTGCGTTGGACGGCATGGCAGTTGAACGCCGGATCCTAGCGGATAAGGGTATTCCGGATGAGGTCATTCCTACGCTAATAAAGGCTAGGAAGGACATGACATCTAAACATTATCACCGTATATGGCGAAAATATATTTCTTGGTGTGAGGCCAGGAATGCTCCTACGGAAGAATTCCATCTGGGCCGTTTCCTTCACTTCCTGCAAACTGGAGTGAATTTCGGCCTTAAATTAGGATCTATTAAGGTTCAGATTTCGGCCTTATCCATTTTCTTTCAAAAGGAATTGGCCTCTCTCCCTGAAGTACAAACTTTTGTGAAGGGAGTACTGCATATTCAGCCTCCTTTTGTACCTCCGGTGATGCCTTGGGACCTTAACGTGGTGTTAAATTTCATTAAGTCACACTGGTTTGAACCACTTAAAACGGTGGAGTTGAAAAATCTCACTTGGAAGGTGGTCATGTTATTAGCCTTGGCTTCGGCTAGGCGAGTGTCGGAATTAGCGGCTTTATCATATAAAAGCCCCTATCTGGTTTTCCATATGGATAGAGCGGAATTGCAGACCCGTCCTCAATTCCTGCCAAAAGTGGTTTCATCCTTTCATATGAACTATTGTGGTGCCTGTGGCTACACGGGACTTGGAGGATCCTGAGTCCCTTGATGTGGTCAGGGCTTTGAAAATTTACGTGGCCAGATCGGCTACAGTCAGAAAAACAGAAGCACTGTTTGTCATGTATGCAACCAACAAGATTGGTGCCTCTGCTTCAAAGTAGACTATTGCTCGCTGGATCTGTAACATGATTCAGCAGGCGCATTCTACGGCGGGATTGCTGTTACCTAAATCGGTCAAGGCCCATTCCACTAGGAAGGTGGGCTCTTCTTGGGCGGCTGCCAGAGGGGTCTCGGCGCTACAGCTGTGCCGAGCTACTACTTGGTCGGGTTCAAACTCCTTTGCAAAGTTCTATAAGTTTGATACCCTGGCTGAGGAGGACCTCCTGTTTGCTCAATCGGTGCTGCAGAGTCATCCGCACTCTCCCGCCCGTTTGGGAGCTTTGGTATAATCCCCATGGTCATTACGGAGTCCCCAGCATCCTCTAGGATGTAAGAGAAAATAAGATTTTAAACCTACCGGTAAATCTTTTTCTCATAGTCCGTAGAGGATGCTGGGCGCCCGTCCCAAGTGCGGACTACTTCTGCAAAACTTGTATATAGTTATTGCTTAAATAAGGGTTATGTTATAGTCTCATCGGTCTTGGACTGATGCTATGTCGTTTTCATACTGTTAACTGGATAGTATATCACAAGTTATACGGTGTGATTGGTGTGGCTGGTATGAATCTTGCCCTTGGATTAACAAAAATCCTTTCCTCGTACTGTCCGTCTCCTCTGGGCACAGTTTCTCTAACTGAGGTCTGGAGGAGGGGCATAGAGGGAGGAGCCAGTGCACACCAGATCTAAAGTCTTTCTTCAGTGCCCATGTCTCCTGCGGAGCCTGTCTATCCCCATGGTCCTTACGGAGTCCCCAGCATCCTCTACGGACTACGAGAAAAAGATTTACCGGTAGGTTTAAAATCTTATTATAATTAATATGGTTTGAAAGTGCAGACTATCAGCTTTAATTTGAGGGTGTTCAAATACTTGGAGTAAGGATTTAGGAATCAGAGCTGTTTAATATAGTATGTAGCCCACTCTTTTTCAAGGGATCAAATGTAATTAGACTTTTGACTCAAAAACTGTTTTACAGACAGGTGCGGATGATTCCTTCTTTATCTATTAAGCAGGCAAAACGTCTGGAGTTGATTCCAAATGGGGCATTTGCATTTGGAAGCTGTTCCTGTGAACCCACAACAAGTGGTCTAATGACCTCTCAATGCAAATAAAACAGGCCATCCTTAAGGGGGATACTCACGGAGCGATCACTGCTTAAAATCTAAGCAATCTGACTAGATTGCTTAGATTTTAAGCAGCGATCACTCCGTGTGTACCCCTCACAGCGATAGCGATGTGCAGACCCGCGCATCGCTATCGCTGATTGGCCTGCATGCAGGCCAATCTAGCTGGTCGCTCACTTCACCCGCTGGGTGAAATGAGCACCACCCCCCCGCTCTCCCCGCACGCTCAGCACACATCGCGCTGTGCTGAGTGGGGGGGGGGGGGAGATGTGTGCTGAGCGGTTCGCTCAGCACACATCTCTCCCTAGATCTGCCCGTGAATACGGGCCTTTAGACTGCAAAAACAAAATAAATCCAGAGAGAGTGAGCGGGAGCCTTAGGAGTGGCCAAGTTAAACGCATACATTCTGAGAAAAGAAAAATGCACTGGTGAGCTTGCAACTCAAAAAGACCTGAACGTCCACGGAAGAGAACAGTGATAGATGATCGCAGGATCCTTTCCATAGTAAAGAAAAACCCCATCTCAAGTCTAGAGAAGACTTCATTAGAGCAATTACAGAGGGTTCACCACAAGATTCAAACCATTCATAAGCCTGAATAATAGAAAGGGCGAAAAATAAATCTAAAAAAAGACAGACCAGTTCTGAAATAGCATTCTCTGGACAGATGAAACGAAGATCAACCTGTACCTGGGATGGAGGGGGAATGTAATAGGGTGTGAGATTTTTTTTTTTTTTAAGTGACAGTCATTTACTTATTAAAAGTAGAAACAACTAACAAATTTGAATATGCCTTCACAACAGGCTACAGGCTACAACGTACAACACAAAATTCTAGAAAAGTCTTTTAGAAAACATTGGGGGGTACTTAGAAAAAACCCAATTTCGACAGAAAGACATCTCTAAACATCTGGCTAAAGCAGAGATGGAATTGATTTACAAATATAATACACTTCTACCCCATGGGTTAAACTCAGATTTCGAGCTGAAGTGGTTTCTTTAGTGGACTCCCCCCCCCCCCCCTTGTGTACTCCTTTCCCTGTTAATTAGAAACTTTTATACACTACTAATAATTTTTGGTATAGTTTGAGGGTTTTATATAGTGTTTTATGTCATGTGGACATTTTTTGTTTTAGGATATTTTATGCTATTGATGCTCTTTCAATATTTGAGATTATGATATTTTTAAGATTATATTTTATATATTTATTAAATGTTTTCTCTGTGTATTTTGTATTTTGTATGCACCATCTAAGGAATCCAATTCTCTATTGGCATTGACGATTTCTACAAGAGAATGGGTGAAATTGGTATTAAAATGTGAATCTACAATGAAATGTAAGAGAAGCTGCCCGATATCCATTGATTTTCATAATAACAGATTTGGACACTATTGTTACTTAGCAACAAGACCCGCGGCCAGGATAAGAAGATTCCCTTATGATTTAACCAGGGCGGATATGATGATCGTTTGGTGCTCGGGTAAGGGCGGAAGTGTCCGCTCAATGATAATAACATTGTGTGGAGATGGACGGAGTCTCGCGAGAATATGGATGTGATGGTCGGGTAAGGGCGGAAGTGCCCGCCCGACATGCAGAGGTTGACGACGGAGCGTCATGATGAGAGGGTGGATATGTCGGTCGGGTAAGGGCGGAAGTGCCGCCCGGCATACAGAGACTAAGAAGGATGCAGCCACGCGATAGGATAAGGGGGAGAATATGGGACATGTTGTCACATGACCCGACACGTGATTGCATGTGATTGGACACTAGAGACGGTTTCTAAGGTTACTGTTAATAACAACATGGAGGCAGCCATTGATGAACAGGTGCTGCTATTTGGAAAATTGGATGTTCTTGCTTATTGGTTGTTTCTTAAATAAACAGGTTGGTTTTTTTGTGATGACACACTTACTTTGAAAAAGGGTCTGGAATAGACCTGAAACGTGTTGGTGCAGTACAGGGAATCACCCAGATGATATTTGGTGGAAGTGACTACCGGATCCAGGGAGCTGAAAACCCGGGAGGCTGCCTGGGACTGCTATAACATCCATGCGATTTTGAGAACCTGTTTGGTTCTCCGAAACGTCCGGTAATTACATCACCATTATTTACTGGGATTTGTCCTTGTCACTTGTGTGTCACAATCATTATGTGTATGGTTTTATTGGATCTTGTTTGTCTGTATATGTAATTAAAAAAACGGTGCTACACTATTCTGTCATCATTTCCTCTGTTTTATGGTCATCTTGAGAGGGAATAAGACAAGAAGAGAGACACTACACAAATCACGGGGAGATTGACCCATTATATGCTGAAGATTCAAGTCACTTACAGGAATGTATACCGTCAATTTTTGACACGCTGTGAAAATCTCTTTCAGTTGTGTACTTTTGTGGTTCATTTAGAAGGGCGCCTTATATCCTATTCATCTATTTTTTGTCCACTATTGTATCTTTGGGGGTGAGGGAAACGCCCCTGTTGTGTGATTTGGATCAAGGCTGCACCTTGTTTATTGCGCACTTCTCTGAAGTCAGATCTTTCGTGTTTGAGTCACACCTGCACTCAAGTGAGGGGGGCTGCGGAGTGTTACACCGACCCTGGATTCACACAGCAGGCCTGATGCCGAAACCTGCAGTGATATCACTGGCCACATCTCCCCCATCCCCCCCCCCCCCCCAACAGGCCTGTACTACACAGCAGGGCCCCAGATTCATAGTAAGACACACAGCAGGGCCCCAAATTCATAGTAAGACACACAGCAGGGCCACAGATTTATAGTAATAGACACAGCTTTGCCCCCAATTCATAACAAAACACACCGAAGGACCACCGATTCATAGCATGCCATACAACAGGGTCCCCAACTCTAAGCATGCCACACTGCAAGACCCTCAAATCAAGGCAAGACACACTGCACAGCCACCAATTCATACATGCTATACAACAGGATCCCAAATCCATAGTAACACACAGTAGGATCCCCAGTATGTTACACATTAGGGCCCCCAAATTCATAATATGCCATTAGTAATGCCTCTTATAACACACTATGCCACACAATAGTAGTGCCTTATAACACATAAGTACTTTACTAGGACAGCTCCAACTGTGTGCGTCATGCACATTAGGCGTGATATGCACTCTTTTGCCATAGCGACAGGAATGGAAAGTATCGGGAATGAGAGGTGTAAAGTATAAAGGGACTGGGATAGGATACAGGGACATTAACAGCATGGCCGGTTCCAGATCTTGTGGCGCCCAGCGCGAATGTTTCCTTTGGAGCCCCCCCCCCCATTCAAAACAGGGACAGTGCAGCCCAAAGCATCGCAGCAAAAATATAGGGTTGTGGCTTCATGGGGAAGGGGTATGGCCAGAGAATAGTACCAATTCACATTACATTGCACAGCAGTGTCCGTCAGTCACATTACACTACACAGCAGTAGCCCTTATACACATTATGCCAGGTAGAGCCCCTTACACACATTGCGCCAGGTAGAGCCCTTTGCACATATTGCACCAGGTAGGGCCCCTTACACATATTGTGCCAGGTAGAGCCGCTTATACACACTGCACCAGGGAGAGCCCCTTACACACATTATGCCAGGTAGAGCCCCTTATACATACTGCGCCAGGTAGGGCCTCTTATACACATTGCGCCAAGTAGAGCCCCTTATAAACATTATGCCAGGTAGAGTCCCTTGAGAAAGAGTGAGAGTGTGTGGTCAGTCAACAGCTCAGCTCTGTCTGGACACAATAGTAGGTCCATCAGCTCATCTGTCCTACAAGTTGGACTTCAGTAGCAGGAGGCGGCCGGTAGGGTGCGGACAGCGGGAGGTTGCCACAGCAGTACAGGCTGGACTTCACTAGCAGGAAGCGGCCTGGCAGGATGTGATCAGCAGGAGGCGGCCGATGGAGAATTGAAGGCCTCACGCACATCTCATGGCGCTGCCAGGGTGACATTTGCCGCGCCCTCAGGAAGCAGCGCCCCGGGCTATATATTATATACACAGTATATCCACGCACACATATAAGGGTTCAGAGTGGTAATCTGTCTGGTCTGTGCCGACTCTGCAGTGGAATCTGTTGAAAGTGTTGGTGTGGGTGCCTGTAAATATATATATATATTTATTTTATCGCGAATTAGACCGGAACTCCACTCAAAGAAATAGAAAGTGAACTGGGTGCCCTCCTGGGAAGTAGAAGGCACCTTCATAAACAGCAGCGTAATAGGCGGCACTCCAAGAATTTCTTACAACAATGTGACACACATTGAATTCCAATGTTTAAAATGTTTTTAGTACATTTTTGTCAGGCAAAAATTAAACAGACATGCCTACCTTCTTATATGTTATCATCACCCAGTGTAGACCACACAGAGGTCCCTGTCGGCTTCCTGGTGGGGGGGAAGGGGGTTGGGTCTGCGGGTGGGGGTTTACCGTGGGTGGGGGAGGTGGGGTTGCTGCGGGTGTGTGTGGAGGTTGCCGCGGGTGGCGGAGGGGGGCTTGTCATGGGAGTGTGGGGAGGGGGGCTGGGGTTGCCTCGAGAGAGTGTGGGGATTCATTGGAGCCATAAGCGCGAGACAGAAGATTAAAGCAGAGCTGAGGCAGAGAGGAGGAACATGGAAAGCAAGAGGGCGGTGAGATGCTTGCTAAGGAATAGAGGTCAGAAGGGAGGAGTGCGGTGCCCTAGAAACTTAACTAGCCTGTCCTGTCGAGGGCGGAGCTGGGTGCAGGGCATGCGCTGGAAACACAATGTGGGGCATCTATGACATATCACTAGTCTATGCGCTGTGGTTAGAACCGCAGGTGGGCGGGTCTCAGTAGGAAGGCCGTTGGCGTTTCCTGTCTACAGCAGCTCCCAGCTGTTTGCTGCTCGGCTGGACAGGCCCATCTGGTCATCGGCCCTTCTGGCATTTGCCAGAACTGCCAGATGGCCAGTCCGGCCCTGGATAGCAGAGAAAACTGGTTGCATTCTAGATTCCAACTTAGTAATACTTTGTCAGAGAGACTGCTTTTGAAAAAATCCAATCCAAGTAGTGAATATGTGCAATTCTGAAGAACAGTTAATTTAAATAATATAATGAACATTTTGTTGCAAATTGTAAAGCATTAATTTACCTGTACAACTGTTACAGAAATTCAGGGGGAACCTGTTTCAGAAAGTCCTTCATCGAACTGTTCCTGAAAAAAAAAACAATAAAACTTATTACATCTATTGTATTTGATATGTATGAGAACTACAGTGCATCCAGAAAGTATTCACAGCGCTTCACTTTTGCAACATTTTGTTATGTTACAGCCTTATTCCAAAATGGATTAAATTCATTTTTCCCCTCAAAATTCTACACACAATGTGTACATTCTACACATAAAAAATTCTACACATAATGACAATGCGGAAAAAAGTTTTTTGTGATTTTTGCAATTTTATTAAAAATAAAAAAACTAAGAAATCACATGTATATAAGTATTCACAGCCTTTGCCATAAAGCTCAAAATTGAGCTCAGGTGCATCCTATTTCCAGAGATCATCTTTGAGATGTTCCAGCTTAACTGGAGTCCACCAGTGGTAAATTCAGTTGATTAGACATGATTTGGAAAGGCACACATCTGTCTATATAAGATCCCACACTTGACAGTGCATGTCTGAGCACAAACCAAGCATGAAGTCAAAGGAATTGTCTGTAGATATCCAAAACAGGATTGTCTCGAGGCACAAATCTGTGGAAGGGTACAAAAACATATCTGCTGCTTTGAAGGTCCCACAGTGGTCTCCATCATCCACAAATGGAAGAAGTTCGGAGCCACCAGGACTCTTCCTAGAGCTGGCCGGCCGTCTAAACTGAGCGATCGGGGGAGAAGGGCCTAGTCAGGGAGGTGACCGAGAACCTGATGGTCACTCTGTCAGAGCTACAGCTCTGGAGAGAGGAGAACCTTCCAGAAGGACAACCATCTCTTCAGCAATCTACCAATCAGGCCTCCATGGTAGAGTGGCCAGACGGAAGCCACTCCTTAGTAAATAGCATATGGCAGCCCACCTGGAGTTTGCCAAAATGCACCTGAAGGACTCTCAGACCATGAGAAACAACATTTTCTGGTCTGATGAGACAAAGATTGAACTCTTTGGCATGAATGTCAGGCATCATGTTTGGAGGAAACCAGGCACCGCTCATCACCAGGCCAATATCATCCCTAGAGTGAAGCATGGTGGTGGCAGCATCATGCTGTGGGGATGTTTTTCAGCATCAGGAACTGGGAGACTAGTCAGGATAGAGGGAAAAATTAATGCACCAATGTACAGAGACATCCTGGATAAAAACCTACTCCAGAGCACTCTTGACCTCAGACTAGGGCGACGGTTCATCTCTTAGCAGGACAACGACCCTAAGCACACAGCCAAGCTATCAAAGGAGTGGCTTCAGGACAACTCTGTGAATGTCCTTGAGTGGCCCAGCCAGAGCCCAGACTTGAATCCGATTGAACATTTCTGGAGAGATCTGAAAATGGCTGTGCACCGACGCTTCCCATCCAACCTGATGGAGCTTGAGAGCTGCTGCAAAGAGGAATCGTCAAAACTGCCAAAATATAGGTGTGCCAAGCTTGTAGCATCATATTCAAAAAGATTGGAGGCTGTAATTGCTGTCAAAGGTGCATCAACAAAGTATTGAGCAAAGGCTGTGAATACTTGTGTACATGTGATTTCTTAGTTTTTTTATTTTTAATAAATTAGCAAAAATCTCAAAAACACTTTTTTTACGTTGTCATTAAGGAGTATTGGGGGTCACTCTGAGTAGATCGCTAGCTGCTGTTGTTCGCAGCGCAGTGATCAAGCTAAAAATCGGCATTTCTGCGCATGCGTATGCTTCAATGCGCACGCGCGACGTATGGGTACAAAGGCATTTGTTGTTTAGCACAGGTTCTAGCGAAGTTTTCAGTCGCTCTGACGGCCGCAAGAAGATTGACAGGAAGGGGGCGTTTCTTGGTGTCAACTGACCATTTTCAGGGAGTGTTTGCAAAAACGCAGGCATGTCTGAAAAAACGCAGGCGTGGCTGGGCGTTCACTGGGCGGGTGTATGACGTCAAATCCGGACACGAATAGGCTGAAGTGATCGCAAGGGCTGAGTATGTTCAGAGCTACTCAGAAACTGCGCAAACTATTTTTGCAGATCTCGGCTGCACATGCGTTTGCACTTCTGCTAAGCTAAAATACACTCCCCAGTGGGCGGCGGCATAGCGGTTGCACAGCTGCTAAAACTAGCTAACGAGTGATCAACTCGGAATGACCCCCATTGTGTGTAGAATTTTGAGGGAAAAATGAATTTATTCCAGTTCGGAATAAGGTTGTAACATAACAAAATGTGGAAAAGTGAAGCGCTGTGAATACTTTCTGGATGCACTGTATGCTGAGAATATAATGTGCTATACCAAGTCAGAGCAAAAGGTGTTATGCGAAAAGATGTTGATAAAGCTGGACGTAACCCAGCAAAAAGCATCAGGTGATGGCATCCTACTCTCTTGCACCCATCTGGACTCTACAACGCCACAATTGTGACCTGAACCAGACCTCTAATCTTCAAGGCTTTAGAGAAAGTGGAATATTGGTCCTAAGAGATCTATTGACCTCCTTTAGGGATCAGGTTCCAGACTATGTTCTTGAATTTTACATTATACATATGTTACCTAATACTGCACAGGACTGTAGTTTATTTGTACAGGGCCTAATCCAGAGTTGATCGCAGCAGCAACTTTGTTAGCAGTTGGGCAAAACCATGTGCACTGCAGGGGGGGCATATATAACATGTGCAGAGAGTTAGATTTGGGTGGGGTGTGTTCAAACTGAAATGTAAATTGCAGTGTAAAAATAAAGCAGCCAGTATTTACTCTGCACAGAAACAATATAACCCACCCAAATCTAATTCTCTCTGCAAATGTTATATCTGCCCCACCTGTAGTGCACATGTTTTTGCCCAGCTGCTAACAAATTTGCTGCTGCGATCAACTCAGAATTACCCCCACAGTGCATTGCTGTTATTAATCTAACACATTATCATTTATACACCATCAGTATTTACTAAATATATTTATCAAAGGATCCAGCCCATTCATTCTCAATGGTTAGGAAAGCCAATGTGGTGGCTGGCCACACCCCCTCTGGATATTGGCCACACCCCTAAATATGGGCCCCTACTACTGTGTTCCCCTGGTGGGCCCTTAATGCCCCAGTCCAACACTGTCTATTGAAGTCAATCCATTGACTCTTTACCACTCCAGGTGATCCATCTTCTGAGCGTGAGTGCCTTTTCCGGCTAATCAAGGACCGTATACACCATGAACTGGTATTTATCATCTGGACCTACCACCATAACTAACTGCTATAGCACAAGAGGTCATTATAGGAACAGGACACTTCCATGCTGCTTTAATTTGAACAGATCTTTTAACCCTCCAGAATGAGATGCAAATTTAGGAAGATGTGGTTTTAATTTGATGTTTTTTACTTCATTTATATCAGTTTGATTGTTATCTGAAAAACTGATCCTTTAATTAGATGTATAATTGTTATACAATAAATATTATCAATTTATTTCACTTCATCTAGTAATATATGTATATTGTTTAAGTGTCTCTCCTCAGAGAAGCGCTATTTTCCTCTTCTGATCCTCTTGCCATATTTGATATGTATGAGCTATGCTGAGAATAAAATGTGCTATACCAGGTCAGAGCGAAAGGTGTAAGGCGAGTATAGTGGTAGTTAGCATGTATAGGGTACCTATACGGGAGAAAGAACACAAACTCAAACAATAGGGTTCAGCCTAGGAGGAAGTACATATAGATAATGGTGACCTTATCTGCATAGAGGGGATAAAATAGGGGAACTTGCTTCTAAGTAATGGCATGAAACCCGAGGAAGAGGATATAAAGGAAAGGAATCAGAATGAACATCACATAAAGGGGGGAATTCAAATGTTTGAAAGGTCGGTTGGATATCTGTTATTTCCTGTCTATTAGATAGGACAAAAACAGACACCCAACTGACTTTTCAAACAATTGAATATCCCCCAAAGAGTATCTTCCTCACCTTCCACGTTCAGGTAAACTGAACCGGTGTATACAGCAGTACCTCTAGGAGAAATTTACTACACTATGGTCGTGCAACATGGCCACAGGAAGTGAGATGCCGGAACCACTGTTATTGTGTATGGAATCACAGATGCATACTGAGACTCACCCCCAAAATGGTCGCAACACATCTGCATTTGTGCCGCCACTCCCTGTCACCTCCCCCACACAGTCTCACTTTGCACATAAATCCTCTCTGCAACCTTCCTTGCAAAATCACCATGGCACATGCGCAGCGTGGCTTAGATATATGCCCAAGATGCCGATAATCGCTCAACTGCAAAAAATCAGGTTTGCATACTAAGCTCCTTAGTTAGCCACTCCGCTCCGAAAGTTAGACCATCAATGTTCCCTATTCGATGGAAGTACTTTTGACATGAATTGCGTGTATACGTTGGCTGCCAGCCATCTGATGCAGCTTTCCAATGCCCATCTGATGATTTATAGCTCCTATACAGCCCTGAATGTTTCTGCACATGAGAACAGTATAGCCATTAATGGTCATACCATAGGATGGTTTCGATGTGATGGCTATTATCGCTGGATTTGATATTGGAAGCCTAGCAACCATTTGATGCTGGGCTTCCGATCCTATGTCCATTCCCTATGCTCCAACATCTTCCTTAGTGTCAGGAATCAGCATTCAGCGTTATATCACTTACCAGCGTGCTGGTGCGCGGACCTCCGGAGGTCACAGTTCCGGCCTGATGCGCGTGTGCTGCCTGTGTGTCTGCAGTGTACAAAAGCCTCTACCACTGGGCACCCATGAATTCCATCTGGCATGCATCCCGCTGAGTTCCCACCATCTGCATTGCATGGGTGCCGCCATGACATTGGCGGTCAGCTGATCTGGTACTATGCAATCCAGTGCTGGGTAATGCTCACATGATTCGCTTATCCAATGGCTGCTGACCAGGGGGGCTATAGGTAGAGACCCAGTTGAGTATCATTGCCTTGAACAACACGAAGCATCCTGTGCACAGCTGGCTACAGTCTCCTGAGACTCTCCTGTGTCAGAACTCCGTGGAACTACAGGCATCAGCCATCCAGTTTAGCTACAGCTCTGTCTGCAATCTGCTCCAGTGTTCACCAGCAGTTAGAGACTCACTCCAGGTGCTGCATTACCATTCTCACCTGCTCGTTATCTGTATGCAGCGGTGTTGTGCCATTTCACCTGCACTAGGAAATTTGTTCTGCTTCTCAGCTGTCTCCTGCTAAAGCCAAACCTGGTTCCATTGCTGTTTAGCATACCAACTGCCTGTGCAGTTGTGCTCCAATTCACCATCGGTTCCCAGGTCGATTATCATCTGTTCCAAGTCACCATTGGTTCCCAGGCGGATCATCGGTAGTTTCCATTTGCCATCAGTTCCCAGGCCGATAGTTATTGAACTCTTGTTCATCATCGGTTTCCAGACCGAACAATCTCTAAGAGACTACTATTCCAGAGACTCTATCAGTTTTCATGCTGAATTCTATGCTCATATCATCACGGTTCCAGTTGCCTATATTTTGTGTGTACTTTTAATAAATATCATTTGCGCACATGCGCAGGAATTTACTTCAGCCTCCTCATTTTCTCCATCACACCACCACTGACCCACTAGGGCCCCCTCCGGGAACAGACACAAACACAGACCTGACACTTAGTACACGCGTGTAAGCAGAATGCAATTTGCGGCGGCCAATCAGCAGCTCAGGTTAGATGCAGGCAGAAACATGAGTAGAGCTCTACTGTAGACTGGACCAGAGATACAATCTCCAAGGCACAGCAACAGATGAGGCCCAGGTCACCTACCCACTTTTCTGCCTCATACCCTGATGACCAGGGCTTAGAGAGAGAGTGGTAGAGTTGTGGTCTCTCACTGGGACTAAAGATATAAATAAATAATATCCATTTTTAATTTGTGTGTGGCCCTCAACAGTTTGCCAGTTACTGTAAATAACAACTGAGCCAGGGTATTACAATTTAAAATGATGTGAAACTACGGTGGAATTGTCTTAGAGCATACATGAACATTCAGCATGAATAAGCAATCGTTGCTGTGCAATCTCTCGAAGGGATCATTGATCCGTTTGCAAGTATCCATCTCTTCTCTGTCCAGCTGTCAAAAATGAAAAATATGGGTACTGTAGGTGGTGTTTAAAAATGACCAAGTGATAGCCTGATATATATAGAAGGGGTTATTATGTGTGCACACAGGCATTTTAACTGGAAGATGGATCGACAAGTGATTTAAGAAAATAAGAAGTGTTTCAGTATTTCTTCGAATTCATTATGTGCCAAGAAATTGTAAACTCTTATTGGAGTAAGTAAGCACTCTGCCAAAAAGCTGATGTTTCATTTCGAATTTATGGATTCATTATATATTTAGCCCGGATTAGATTTCAGAAATTGGATAAAAAGAACTAAAATGGGGCGGACTACGCTGCTCAGATGGATTATTTGTGACATCCGCTTCTATGTATCCTGATAATCGGCTGTTTTTGAAATGTGATTTTACATAACTTAAAAACAAAGCTCTCATTACGAGTGTTCCATTTCTTGTGTATAATGGCTGGATTTTATGACCCCCACATTCATTAACTGTCTTTTCTGGAAGGACCAAATGAAGCAAGAAGGCTTAAAGAAGTATGGCCAACCTCTGTACAATATATCCCACATCCTTAATATACGATATGTAATTGTATGTCAGCATCCGCTCAACTGGATGCCTTATTTCATTTTTATGTCAGAATATCTATACAACCGCAGGCTTATTAAAGTAAACAAGTCAAGTAGATTATTTTTCCCCACTGATCTCTGCAATCCACTTCTTTGTTTTAACCTGATCATCACACACAGGCAGCCATATATACCAAAGGATATAATAGGAAACACAATATTTCACCCACCTGCTCAGAGTGTCTACCAGTTCACAGTTTATGCTGTGTATTTACTCAAGCAAACATTTTTATTTACTAAACTGAATATACTGTACAGGAGGAAATGCTTATCACCAAAAGGGATCACTACCAGTTACACATATTTTGTTTTCTTGATTTTTTTTTCTGTATGAGCAATCTCTGAAAACAAATGTTTGTCCAATTAAATCCATTGAAAGTATTTTCAATTTATGATTTATGTAGTTTTAAACTACTAACTAGATACTCTGCAGGTCTAATTTTAAAGTATCTGATGAATTCTGACTGCCCCTTGGGCACTTCCTTATGACTGAATGTATTGCTCTATTACTCTATAACTACAGTCTGGGCCGGCTCTATCATTAGGCAGCTTTAGGCAGCTGCCTAGGGGTGCCAGCCCCTGGAGGGCCCCACAGAATTCATCTAACAAAAACTGAAGGATGTCTCTGTATGTGACCTCCTCCTTTTACATACATAATGTCTCAGTTCTTCCCTTGTAACAACAAGTCATGTGAAGGCACATAGCAGGCAGATGTAACTATGGCTCCCGAGGGGTGGCCCACAACTGCTTCTCATAGTCCTGATGCAACTCCTCCAGGCCCTTGTATCCTGGCTATCCAGCAACAAGTAGCACCTGACTACAAGTCTGCATCCGCAGCGTTGTTGTAATGCTGCTGCCGCTTGCAGGAGGAATCCTGCCAATGATGAGGGAAAACAAGGAAACAACTTTTAGGTAAGTAACCCATGGTGGTTTCTGCGGGACCACAGACAGTACAGATCTTACAGCCCGATGGGTGGTTTGCACTTGTAAACAGCATAATAAGGAAAACACAGGCACTGGGGCACAATGCAGTACAAATGGAGGAGGGGGGGTCAGTAATGAACTTAAAGATGAGGGGATGGAACACAGTGTTGAGCATACAAATATAAATATGTCTGTGCGTATTTATGTATTATACATGTATAGTTAAAGGGATGTATTTGGCAGGGGCATGTCGGTGTCCCAAATATGGGCACCCTGGAATCCCGACACTTGTCAGAATGCCCACGCCAGAATCGCAACAGCCGGCATCCTGAATGTTTGTATGCTTGGGAGAGTTAGGGTTAGGTTGCGGGGAGGTAGGGTTAGGAGAAGGGTAAGGGGTAAGGATAATTAACTTAATTCAAAATGTCGGGATTATGATGGTCCGTACCCAACCCCAATTAATTATCCCCCCAGACCGCATATGCAGTGTATATATATATATATATATATATATATATATATATGTGTGTGTGTGTATATATATATATATATGTGTGTATATATATATATACATACATATATATATATATATATATATATATATATATATAGCAATAGAGGAATGGGCGCCCTTGGGTCGTGTTTCCACCCAATAATTAAATGGGACTCAACAGAGATCTCTGAGATATAATTGCTCAATATTTTAGAGCATAAAAATCATTTTTATGCTCTAAAATATTGAGCAATTATATCTCAGAGATCTTTGTTGAGTCCTATTTAATTATTGTGTGGAAACACGACCCAAGGGTGCCCATTCCTCTATTGCTATATATTTCATATTTGTAGTCCCTCCAAGGGACTTAGCGGAATCTGGCAGCCTAATCCAGTTTCCACATATCTATTTGTGTGAAAGCGCAGAGGGAGAGTATTTTTTTAGTATATACACACACACACATATATATATATATATATATATATATGTTCAGAAAGTGAAGAAAAGGGCGCCTACTAGTGTCTAGTAAAATTATAGAGCTGGTGTGATTGAGAACAGGATACTACTTATCTGGCATAAACAGAATTTTGCTTCAGTCATAGGACCAGTACAGGTACATGAAAAAAGAAGAACAAAATAACATAGCGCGTACTGTTTTTACGCAATCACAATCTACAGATCATATAAACCAATTGTGTGTTAAAAAACTTTCTGGGTAAAGGTAAATCCCAAAATTTAAAATCCACAGCCAGGGATTTTGTTTTAAAAGTTTTTCACAATAATAAAACACACATAAAATATAAAGGTAGAAGTATAAGATATACAGTTTTCAATCTACAGATCAAATGAACCAATTATGTGTTTTAAAAAAAACAACTTTCTGGGTATAGGCAAATCCCAAAAAATTGAAATCCACAGCCAGGGATTTTTTAAAAGTTTTTCACAAAATTTAATAAAACACATAAAACATAAAAGGTAGAAGTAATGCGAGCGTACAAGATAAAATTGAATGACAAGCTTATCTGTCCATATTAGGAATGGGATACATCAGATTTTTCGTAAGCATCCAAGATAAATAGTAAAAATTCAAACGTACAAAAAATATGTATTAAAACAGCTTATCTGCCCATAAGGGAAGTTCAGGTGCATCAGTCCCAACGCGTTTCGTCCTTAATTAGACTTCATCATGGGGATAAGGTCAGTGCGCAAAGATGCTCTATTTATACCTAAAGAGATAGTGAGAACCCAGCACATGGCCAGGTAATTGAACGCACAGCTAGTTCCTGGCGTGGTCCGCCACGCCAGGAACTAGCTGTGCGTTCCAGCGTGCGTTCCACCGCGCTGCACAGCGCCATACGAAGCTTTTAAGCTTCGTTTTACATTCTATTTTCCCTGCCTTATCACTTGTTTGTGCCCTGTATACATCCCATATGTAGCTACCACGCCTGAAACTATAATTAAAATGTCTCCCATTAGCAAAATTCGACATCACCTAGCAGGAAGTGATGTCATCAATTACCTGGCCATGTGCTGGGTTCTCACTATCTCTTTAGGTATAAATAGAGCATCTTTGCTCACTGACCTTATCCCCATGATGAAGTCTAATTAAGGATGAAACGCGTTGGGACTGATGCACCTGAACTTCCCTTATGGGCAGATAAGCTGTTTTAATACATATTTTTTGTACGTTTGAATTTTTACTATTTATCTTGGATGTTTACGAAAAATCTGATGTATCCCATTCCTAATATGGACAGATAAGCTTATCATTCAATTTTATCTTGTACGCTCGCATTACTTCTACCTTTTATGTTTTATGTGTTTTATTAAATTTTGTGAAAAACTTTTAAAAAATCCCTGGCTGTGGATTTCAATTTTTTGGGATTTGCCTATACCCAGAAAGTTTGTTTTTTTAAACACATAATTGGTTCATTTGATCTGTAGATTGAAAACTGTATATCTTATACTTCTACCTTTATATTTTATGTGTGTTTTATTATTGTGAAAAACTTTTAAAACAAAATCCCTGGCTGTGGATTTTAAATTTTGGGATTTACCTTTACCCAGAAAGTTTTTTAACACACAATTGGTTTATATGATCTGTAGATTGTGATTGCGTAAAAACAGTACGCGCTATGTTATTTTGTTCTTCTTTTTTCATGTACCTGTACTGGTCCTATGACTGAAGCAAAATTCTGTTTATGCCAGATAAGTAGTATCCTGTTCTCAATCACACCAGCTCTATAATTTCACTAGACACTAGTAGGCGCCCTTTTCTTCACTTTCTGAAAATCTTGTTTATGTGTTTTCCAAGCACATATTTATTGCTTAAGGTTGCAGCCACTCTTACTCTAGAGGAAGTGTCACGTACTCTATACACTTGATTTCATATTTTATTATTTATTATTGGTAGTGCACCGTGATATCTGAGCGCCCCCGTTTCTATTTTCGACTATATATATATATGTATACACATTATATATGTATATATATATATATATATACACAGTATATATGTATGTATATATATATATATATATATATATATATAAAGAAAACAATAGATACAGCGCTGGTTATTTAGCATGGAACACAGGATTTTTATATGAATATGTAAGTGGAATCACAAGTCACTATGTAAGTGTTCAAAGCACTAGATCCTCCTTGGATAATTCAGGATCGCTGCTCCCCTTAATCAGTCCGAACTCCCACGAAGATAGATATCTGTCAATAAAACATATAGAGGGGGCGCTCCATAGTGCATAAACTTTTTTTATTTTAAAAACAAACACGAAGGTGCTTTAAAACAAATGTAGCTATTACACTCGTACCGGAAGGCAACCAGGGTGGGCTGGTTACCACATGATTCCACAAAAAACCCAAACGGAACTGGAACAAGGATTGAACCAAATCGTGATAGAATCCACCACCCGCCGGCGGCAATTTCCCCTGGAGCTTACGGGCAGGATTACACACGTCCGTAACAACTTGCTCAGTCAGCCGCAGGGATTTCGATGCGTCACTCGACTCCGCCTTAACGCGTTTCGTCATCGACTTCGTCAGAAGGCTGGAGTCTGTGACGCTAGGATCAGTATTTATCAATCCTCATCAAAATTACATCAATCCTTAAACCCATACACCTGTACGGCTATTTGAAAGTTCAAGCCTGAGATCCTCTATCGCATACAAACAGCAAGAATACATATAACAAAATTAGACGTGCTTACAAAAATATATATTAAAACAAAAGGATGTATATTAAAAAACAATTGATCTTATATCGTGGCAGCAGACCACAAGAACCATAACGGCAAACCACAAATAGCCGTGCAGTTTACAAACTCATAAGCGCTTAGCATACAATGCGTGTATACACTCTTTTAATGTGCATACAATTAAAATAGACATATTAATCACATACATAAGTAATTGAGACAAAAACTGAAAGAAGGGACAAGACATCTACAGATACAGGTGTACTAGACATTTTCAGACCTAAAGGAGGTGGCAGTAATGAATGTATTCGGAACATACTAATAGATTTTAAAGGTAACAACACTATTTCAGAAAAGGTGTGACTTCAAACCCTTCATTTAAACCATCTGGTCTTAAAGTTTTAAGGGTCAGTATCCAGAAAGTTTCCCTTCTTTCCAATTCACTGTCCCTGTCACCACCTCTTTTATTCAGAACCACATGTTCTATTCCTTTAAATCTTAATTTAGTGGGATCACTGCAATGATGTTCCTTGAAATGACGTGGTACACTGTGATTAAGTATTTGGTTTTTAATGTTTCTTGTATGTTCTAGAATACGGATCTTCAACATTCTTTTTGTTTTCCCTATGTACCTATATCCACAGGGACATAGGAGCATATATACTACATAGGTGGAATTGCAATTAATAAAACTGTTGATCTTATATTTTCTTGTGTCATTTTTTCCCCCAAAATCAGTTTTCTCCTTATCTAACAATTTACAGACTTTACAACTTCCACAAGCAAAACACCCTTTAATATCATCCAGAAAATGCTTATCCTTTTTGTCCCTAATTGGTTCCAACCTACTACGTGACACCATAGATTTAATATTCCTTGCTTTTCTAAAGAATACCTCGGGATGCTTCGGTAAATGTTCTGCTAACACTGGGTCTAGTTGTAATATATGCCAGTTCTTCTTAAGTATAGCTTTAATAGCTCCAGCCTCATTATTATAATCTGTAACAAGAGGACATATTCCCTTATTCCTTTCATGTTGGTGAATAGTCTTATCTTTATAAACCAATAAATCCTTCCTTTCCCTATCCCTCGCCCGCATTTTTGACTGTTCAATAAGACCAACAGGGTAGCCACGTTCTCTGAACCTGTCAGTGTATATAGTGGCTTGTTCATCAAATCTATCCATACTTGCACAATTGCGCCTGAGCCTTGTAAACTGTGAAAAAGGAATATTCCTTTTCCAACTAGGTAAGTGACAGCTGGAGAAGTCAAGGTAACTATTACAATCAACCTTCTTAAAGAAGGTATATGTGTTGATTTTTCCTGTTTCTCCTGCTTCTGAACTGTCAAGAACAAGGTCCAGGTATTCTATTCTCTGTTTATCCACAATGTGTGAAAACTTTAAATTGTATTCATTAATGTTAATAGCCTCAATGAACCTCTCAAGCTGTTCTAAATCACCACTCCATATTATCAAAATATCATCGATAAATCTTTTGAATAAGACAATATGTTCATTATATTGTTCCAAAGCAGTACTTTCCCATTCACCCAAAGTACTGCTTTGGAACAATATAATGAACATATTGTCTTATTCAAAAGATTTATCGATGATATTTTGATAATATGGAGTGGTGATTTAGAACAGCTTGAGAGGTTCATTGAGGCTATTAACATTAATGAATAGAATACAATTTAAAGTTTTCACACATTGTGGATAAACAGAGAATAGAATACCTGGACCTTGTTCTTGACAGTTCAGAAGCAGGAGAAACAGGAAAAATCAACACATATACCTTCTTTAAGAAGGTTGATTGTAATAGTTACCTTGACTTCTCCAGCTGTCACTTACCTAGTTGGAAAAGGAATATTCCTTTTTCACAGTTTACAAGGCTCAGGCGCAATTGTGCAAGTATGGATAGATTTGATGAACAAGCCACTATATACACTGACAGGTTCAGAGAACGTGGCTACCCTGTTGGTCTTATTGAACAGTCAAAAATGCGGGCGAGGGATAGGGAAAGGAAGGATTTATTGGTTTATAAAGATAAGACTATTCACCAACATGAAAGGAATAAGGGAATATGTCCTCTTGTTACAGATTATAATAATGAGGCTGGAGCTATTAAAGCTATACTTAAGAAGAACTGGCATATATTACAACTAGACCCAGTGTTAGCAGAACATTTACCGAAGCATCCCGAGGTATTCTTTAGAAAAGCAAGGAATATTAAATCTATGGTGTCACGTAGTAGGTTGGAACCAATTAGGGACAAAAAGGATAAGCATTTTCTGGATGATATTAAAGGGTGTTTTGCTTGTGGAAGTTGTAAAGTCTGTAAATTGTTAGATAAGGAGAAAACTGATTTTGGGGGAAAAAATGACACAAGAAAATATAAGATCAACAGTTGTATTAATTGCAATTCCACCTATGTAGTATATATGCTCCATGTCCCTGTGGATATAGGTACATAGGGAAAACAAAAAGAATGTTGAAGATCCGTATTCTAGAACATACAAGAAACATTAAAAACCAAATACTTAATCACAGTGTACCACGTCATTTCAAGGAACATCATTGCAGTGATCCCACTAAATTAAGATTTAAAGGAATAGAACATGTGGTTCTGAATAAAAGAGGTGGTGACAGGGACAGTGAATTGGAAAGAAGGGAAACTTTCTGGATACTGACCCTTAAAACTTTAAGACCAGATGGTTTAAATGAAGGGTTTGAAGTCACACCTTTTCTGAAATAGTGTTGTTACCTTTAAAATCTATTAGTATGTTCCGAATACGTTCATTACTGCCACCTCCTTTAGGTCTGAAAATGTCTAGTACACCTGTATCTGTAGATGTCTTGTCCCTTCTTTCAGTTTTTGTCTCAATTACTTATGCATGTGATTAATATGTCTATTTTAATTGTATGCACATTAAAAGAGTGTATACACGCATTGTATGCTAAGCGCTTATGAGTTTGTAAACTGCACGGCTATTTGTGGTTTGCCGTTATGGTTCTTGTGGTCTGCTGCCACGATATAAGATCAATTGTTTTTTAATATACATCCTTTTGTTTTAATATATATTTTTGTAAGCACGTCTAATTTTGTTATATGTATTCTTGCTGTTTGTATGCGATAGAGGATCTCAGGCTTGAACTTTCAAATAGCCGTACAGGTGTATGGGTTTAAGGATTGATGTAATTTTGATGAGGATTGATAAATACTGATCCTAGCGTCACAGACTCCAGCCTTCTGACGAAGTCGATGACGAAACGCGTTAAGGCGGAGTCGAGTGACGCATCGAAATCCCTGCGGCTGACTGAGCAAGTTGTTACGGACGTGTGTAATCCTGCCCGTAAGCTCCAGGGGAAATTGCCGCCGGCGGGTGGTGGATTCTATCACGATTTGGTTCAATCCTTGTTCCAGTTCCGTTTGGGTTTTTTGTGGAATCATGTGGTAACCAGCCCACCCTGGTTGCCTTCCGGTACGAGTGTAATAGCTACATTTGTTTTAAAGCACCTTCGTGTTTGTTTTTAAAATAAAAAAAGTTTATGCACTATGGAGCGCCCCCTCTATATGTTTTATTGACAGATATATATATATATATATATATATACAGTGTCACTGACCTAGGTTGGGGGTATTGTGAACTCGGGGGTTCTCCCGATGGTAGGGGAGAGGAACCACAGTTGGGTCGGAACAGGGATGGCTTAATATAGGTCTTCCTCATACAGGACTCTGACAGTAAAGCTTGGTGAAAATATTAAAGAACTTTATTGCAGGAAGAGAGCAACACAATGTCACATAGCAGAGAAGGAACGTATGGGGGAATGTCCAGGCCTATAGGAGAACTTGTAAGCAATGCTAAGGATTCCAGGAAAAGAAGTACTTGTGAGTGTTGGTACAAGATAATAATGACTGAAGAACTTGTAAGTGATGTTTTTAAAGATACTGGTGATTTGAAGAACTGGTGAACGGTGCTTAGAGACTCTGATGATTTGAAACACTTGTGAACGGTGGTTAAAGACACTGATGATTTGTAGAACTTGAGAACGGTGGTTAAAGACACTGATGATTTGTAGAACTTGAGAGCGGTGGTTAAAGACACTGGCAACTTGCAAAACTTGGGAGCGGTGGTTAAAGACACTGATGATTTGTATGACTTGAGAGCGGTGATTAAAGACACTGATGATTTGTAGAACTTGAGAGCGGTGATTAAAGACACTGATGATTTGTAGAACTTGAGAGCGGCATTTAAAGACGCTGATGATTTGTAGAACTTGAGAGCGGCGTTTAAAGACGCTGATGATTTGTAGAACTTGAGAGCGGCGTTTAGCCCGCAGCACACGCTGACTCCAAGAAGCACTGGTGACTGGATTGCAGAGAAACACACCAGCCGCAGTATACGCTGAACTGTGCAGCAACTGGCACCTGGAAGTGCCGGAGACACTGGGGTACGACTGCAGAGAGATACGTCGGGAACAAGAGCACTGGCATCCACGTCAGGGGAAAAGACGATACTCAGGCGCCGAGGCTCTGCCCGGCGTCTGACTTTAAATCTCGCGCCTCCGCTGGATTGTTGGAACAGTCTGATGACGTCACCTGCTCCCCGCCCACGTGATGCCGGGTGTCATGGCGGCGCCAGCCAGACGCCGGAGCCCGTGGACCACCGAAGCCGGAGGCCGCAACACAGACCAGCAGGCACGCAGGGGCAAGCGCGGTGAACGCCGCCTATGGCGTGTGACATACAGGATAGATAGATAGATAGATAGATAGATAGATAGATAGATAGATAGATAGATAGAAAGAAAGAAAGAAAGAAAAAAATCCCTTTTGGCCGCGCTCCTGTCTAATTAAGCTGCACCTTTGAGGTAACTCAACGGAAAGTGCAACAGAATTTGCTGTGCTATATAAGAAACTGTTAAAAATAAAATAAATAAATAACACCCTGCTAGTGGAAGTTGGGGAAACAAGAAACATATATAGAAATGGATACCTTAGATGCGCTAATCCAATTATACTATATGATTATTAAAACACCTTTGGCAAATGGTCACTCAATGTTACAATGTGGTAAAATAAATGATTAAAAGTTTTCAGACTGAATACTACATTTGGATACATGCTGAGTGTATGAAATGCTGTGATACATTGATATTGTTACAAATGTAACCAGTGACAAGCTTTGTATGTGTCACACCATAATTATTGCAACAGGAATGAATATGAAAAGAATACACATCAGCATTGTGAAATGTAAAGACTCTTAACATCAGCTGCACTTTATTCTGACATGAATTAATTTTAGGTCGTTTACCAAAAGTGTTTTGATTTGAAAAATCACGTGTATAAGAAGGTGCAGTGCTGAACTATATTGATGTGAGATTAAATGTATGTTTGTGTGAATATATTGTAAGAAACATAGCACCTTTGGAAAATCTTCATTCCTACATGGTCCTGGATTTGTTGCTACATACAATCACACACATCGTTTTGCTGAAGGCAGTTTGTCTAGTGTTACAAGAGATGTTACATGTGGATACAAGCAGGCAGCAGGATGCAGGTGCTGGTGCCTACCCTACGCGTTTCTCCGCTAAACTGGCAGGCGGTTTTATCCTCTGACGAAACCGCCTGCCAGTTTAGCGGAGAAACGTGTAAGAAAGGCACCAGCACCTGCACCTGCATCCTGCTGCCCGTTACTATTATTCACCTTCTCTGACTGCCCGAAAGTCTTTAAACAGGGTAAAAGCTACAGCGGGACCGAGCTAAGGAGGTCCGCACCCTGTTCATTTCAAAGCCGCTACAGCCGTGAGTAACCTGTGACAACTATTGCGGCTAGACAGCACAGGGGTGGAGTGTATCGTTGCGGCTAAAATCCAATACAGCTGACTCCCCCTGTCATCAGCAAAAAGCTCATAAGTGATTGAAATTAATAACTTCAAATTCTATTCCGGCTAAAGAAACACAATATGGCAACATATAATTTGGGGTCGTAGCATACCGCTGAGGACAGTTGAATACACAGCGCTCTCCCCCTGTCAATTCTATTAATCTTACCAAGTGGCTATAATTAATGACTGCAACTTTGTATCCCGGCTTTCTTAAAGAGATGGTTGTCCAAGAATAACAATTGTTACTAAGTGTATATATATATATACTAAAGATAATCTATGGACATTATTTACAAATGAACTTTGAGGGCAATTTTTTATGAGTTATTGTATGTGGATCATAGTATTTTTAGATATATATGGTTTATGTTTTATATTATTATGTTGTAAATTGGAGTATAAATAAATTAAATATATTTAAATCCAACAAGATTCCAGCGCTCCCTTGATAGTGCATACTATTTTTTCCATTATTATCACAATCGGTGGGACAGTACCACCGGTGGGAGACGCAGGAATCTTCTGTGGGTGTTTTTATATATATATATCCAAACAGTTCTTGGTGGTTTGCAAGCGCTGTGTTTTTATTAATTTATTGTTGGCAGGACTTACTCCTACAGTGCGAAGGGACAGGCTGATCGGGTCTGGAGCTTACATGACACACCCTCCCTGAAAATGCTTGGGCACGCCTACGTTTTCCCTGACACTACCAGAAAATGGTAAGTTACTACCCACAAAAGGCCTCCTCCAGTCAATCAGCATGCGAATGGCTGTGCGATTTAAATTTAAACACCAGTCTATCGCTGTTTGGCGATGCCTGTTGTTGTTTGCCAACGCACGTGCGCATTGTGGTGCATATGCATGTGCAGTCAATCGATAATCACCTAAACGCACAGCAGCGATCAGGTCTGAGGGGGTCATTCCGAGTTGATCGCAGCCAGCAACTTTTTGCTGCTGCTGCGATCAACTAATCCCCGCCTTTGGGGGTAATTCCAAATTGATCGCAGCAGGAAATTTTTTAGCAGTTGGGCAAAACCATGTGCACTGCAGGGGGGGCAGATATAACATTTGCAGAGAGAGTTAGATTTGGGTGTGTTATTTTGTTTCTGTGCAGGGTAAATACTGGCTGCTTTATTTTTACACTGCAATTTAGATTGCAGATTGAACACACCCGGCCCACCCAAATCTAACTCTCTCTGCACTTGTTAAATCTGCCTCCCCTGCAGTGCACATGGTTTTGCCCAACTGCTAACAGAATTCCTGCTGCGATCAACTTGGAATTACCCCCTATGGGGGAGTGTATTTTAGCATAGCAAGGCTGCGATTGCTTGTGCAGCCCTGCTATGCTTAAATTTTTTCCTGCAAAACAAGACCAGCCCTGCAGCTACTTACCTGTGCGGCGGATCCAGCGATGAAGGTCCTGGTCCTGACGTCAGACATCCGCCCTCCGTTCGCCTGGACATGCCTGCGTTCTTCTTACCACTCCCCGAAAACGGCCTCCAACGGTGAGTATGCGCCCTGGACCCCCTCTCCGCTGTCAATCTTCTTTCCGTCCAGCGCTGCTTCTTTTCTTCACGCTAGGCGCTCCGTTGCCTGGCGACGTCTGCGCAGTTCTGACCCGTTCGCACCGCAGCGAACATCCGCTGCGTGCGAACGGGTCAGAATGACCCCCTGAATCGGGCCTAATATTTGTTTCTGCATTCTCTATCAGTCACAGTACAACTATCAGCTTTTGTTATTGCTAGAAGTGACAGCGGGTCTCACTGTGGCAGTCAGCGCCTAGCAACAGATGCCAGGGCATTGTGCTCTGACATTATTTCTTTTCCAGCCGTAGCGCCAGTTGTCAGGGAGAATATTAACCAGAATGAATGTGATATTTTAAGCACAATTTGTTCATTTACCTATAGTGAACTCACTTCATCTAATTTAAGTATTGTAACCTAACCAATATTACTTTAACTGTTTTTCTGCAGTAAATTCTCAAAATATTGATGGGGGTGTGGGGGGTTGTGGGAGGGTTGCACATACATATATGTATGTATGTATGTATGTATGTATGTACTGTGTGTGTGTGTGTGTGTGTGTGTGTGTGTGTGTGTGTGTGTGTGTGTGTGTGTGTGTGTGTGTGTGTGTGTGTGTGTGTTTTTGTGAATTTTGGTAATGGTTGCTGCTCATACATTCTTTTAATTACAGTCTAGTCTGGTATAATTTTATTAGCTGGAAAAATAACAATAGCCCTATTACTCTAATACTAATATTAAATAGCAGTGACATGCTGAATATGTTGACGTACATGTCACTGTTGACCTAATATACTGAATTCAGCATGTGTCACCTCTAAATTGAAATGCAATTTGCTGTAAAAATGCAACTGGTAGTTAGTTACAGGGAATGTAGTTAAAATGCTGCCGGACGGGGTCCCAGAGGTTGAATACCTACGCCGTAATACCGAATGACAGCATAAGACCGGGGTCAACATCCCGGCGAAGCTTGAGATCCCGGCATCAAAATACGCCCAGAATCCCAAATGCTTTACCAGCAAGAAATGCTCATGTCGTGCTGCGCAGGGTGGGGGTGGGGGGTGGTTTAGTGATTAGAAGGGGGGGGGGGGGGTAGGGTGCAGGAACGGGAAGGTTAGGGTTAGCTAACGGGAAGAGGGGGTTAGAGTTAGGCACTAAGAAGGGAAGGTTAGGGTTAGGCACCATGCAAGGAGGGTTGGGTTTAGGCAGCGGGGAAGGGAGGGTTGGGGTTAGGCACCAATGGGGAAGGTTAGGGTTACGGTAGGGGGCAGGGTGAGGGTTAGGGTACTTTTGGAGGTGCTGTCAGGATTCTGATGGCCTGGATGCGGCTGTCGGTATTCTGACCGCTGCAAACACATAGTCGCCACCCATGGGGCAGTATTTTTTGCTTTGCAAGTGTGCGAACGCGTGTGCAGCTGAGCGGGACGAAAACGTTTTTTGCAGTTTCTGAGTAGCTCTGGACTTACTCAGCCCTTGCGATCACTTCAGTCTTTTTGGTCTCGGAATTGACATCAGACACCTGCCCTACAAAGGCCTGGACACGCCTGCGTTTTTCCAAACGCTCTCTGAAAACGGTCAGTTGACACCCATAAACGCCCTCTTCCTGTCAATCTCCTTGCAATCGGCTGTGCGAATGGATTCTACGTTAAATCCATTGCCCAGCAACGATTCGCTTTGTACCCGTACGATGCACCTGCGCATTGCGGTGCATAAGCATGCGCAGTAGTAATCTGTTCGCTGCACTGCAAAAAACGGCAGCGAGCGATCAACTCGGAATGACCCCCTATATCCCTTAGTAGTGCCCTAATTCACTTTATGCCCCATAGTTCAGATTTGTCCTCTCACCAAGGGCCAGATGTACAAGCCTTGAAAAGTGATAAATTGCACAGTGATAAAGTACCGGCCAATCAGCCCCCAACTGTCATTTTTCAAACCCAGTCTGTAACATGGCAGTTAGGAGCTGATTGGCTGGTACTTTATCACCATGCAATTTATCATTTTTCAAGTCTTATAGGCCCTACACACTAGCCGACATCAGCCAAAGATATGAATGATCTCGTTCATAAATGAACGAGAACTCGTTCATACCTTTCAGTGTGGAGGCTCCAGCGATGAACGAGGCACGGCCCCGCGCTCGTTCATCGCTGGTCCCCCGTCGGCTGCGCATGCAGGCCAATATGGACGATCTCGTCCATATTTGCCTGCACTTCAATGGAGCCGCGTGACGGGGGGAGTGAAGAAACTTCACTCCCCCCGTCACTGCCCCCCGCCGCCGGGTCGCCCGGCGGCCGTATCCGCCGTCGGGCAGCTCGGCGGCGGATCGGCCAATGTGTAGGGCCCTTTAAGCTGGCCATATACCTAAAGATTTATTGTCCAATCTGGCTGGTTAGAACGAAAATCTGGTAATGGATGGGAGCAAATGAAAATGTAACATTTGCTCCAAAATGCAAGAAAAATTACAAAAACGGTCATTCAGACAAATTGGTTAAATCAAATGGATTTAACCAATTTGTCTAATTGACCATTTTTGTCTGTTTTTCAGTGTTTGGGAGCAAATGGTCAATTGCCATTTGCTCCCAGCCGTTACCAGATTTTTGTTCCAACCAACCAGATCGGACAATAAATCTTTAGATGTGTGGCCAGCTTTGGTGGTCATTCCGAGTTGTTCGCTCGCAAGCTGCTTTTAGCAGCTTTGCACACGCTAAGCCGCCGCCGCCTCTTAGCTTATCAAAATTGCGAACGAAAGATTAGCAAAATTGCGAATAGACACTTCTTAGCAGTTTCTGAGTAGCTTCAAACTTACTCGGCATCTGCGATCAGTTCAGTGCTTGTCGTTCCTGGTTTGACGTCATAAACACACCCAGCGTTCGCCCAGACACTCCTCCGTTTCTCCAGCCACTCCCGCGTTTTTCCCAGAAACGGTAGCGTTTTTTCACACACTCCCATAAAACGGCCAGTTTCCGCCCAGAAACACCCACTTCCTGTCAATCACATTACGATCAGCAGAACGAAGAAAAAACCTCGTAATGCCGTGAGTAAAATACCTAACTGCATAGCAAATTTACTTGGCGCAGTCGCAGTGCGAACATTGCGCATGCGCAGTTAGCGGAAAATCGCTGCGATGCGAAGAAAAATACAGAGCGAACAACTCGGAATGACCCCCTTTACTATCTCTCTCTCCAAGGGGCAGATGTATTAAGCCTGGAGAAGTGATAAAGATGTGATAAGTGGCAGGTGATAACGCACCAGCCAATCATGATGGATTTGATAAATGACAGGAGTTGATTTGCTGGTGCGTTATCACCTTCCACTTATCACTTCTTTGTCACTGCTTTATTATTTCTAGAGGCTTAATACATTTGCCCCAAAGTGTTTTTGCTCCATATGGGGCGAGACACATAGCACAACAGAGACGCTCTGCCATGGGAAATGATTCCTCTACTTTCATTTTTCCCCCTGAATATTGTGTCTTATTCGCATCATAGCTGCATACAAAGTCGCTTATAGAGCTCAATTCACTTAGGCAAGACTGTGTTGTGCCCGCAAGTAAGTACTGCTACACCTACAGTACTGCCACATTTGTGGATTTTCGTTTGGGGGGAAAAATGGGCTGCGGGAAAGGGGGGAGGGGGGATTTCACTGCCTTTGCCGGCATTTCTACACTAATGCATTGGCAATTTGCTCCAACTTAAATTGAGCCCATAGTGTACTAGGAACAGTAGATTAGTACTTTTTTTTGCAAAGGAATTGTCGCAGATGAAACTTAACGATACATGGGGGGTCATTCCGAGTTGTTCGCTCGGTAAAAATCTTCGCATCGCAGCGATTTTCCGCTTAATGCGCATGCGCAATGTCCGCACTGCGACTGCGCCAAGTAAATTTGCTATGCAGTTAGGATTTTTACTCACGGCTTTTTTATCGTTCTGGCGATCGTAATGTGATTGACAGGAAATGGGTGTTACTGGGCGGAAACAGGCCGTTTTATGGGCGTGTGGGAAAAAACGCTACCGTTTCCGGAAAAAACGCAGGAGTGGCCGGAGAAACGGAGGAGTGTCTGGGCGAACGCTGGGTGTGTTTGTGACGTCAAACCAGGAACGACAAGCAGTGAAATGATCGCAGATGCCGAGTAAGTCTGAAGCTACTCAGAAACTGCTACGAGGTGTGTAATCGCAATATTGCGAATACATCGTTCGCAATTTTAAGATGCTTAGATTCACTCCCAGTAGGCGGCGGCTTAGCATGAGCAAATCTGCTAAAATCCGCTTGCGAGCGAACAACTCGGAATGACCCCCATGGTGAGCAACTTCTCCACTGTTTAGAAGATTTGATTCATCTCCCCCTATAACTTGTACATTAATATCAGTCAGATACTCACTGGGATAACTCTGTGTGATACTGTTATTTTCCTTTTACAGTCCTGTGAATATGGAGGACAAAAGCATCTCTATTAGAGTTTTAAAAAAAAAGATAAGTCATTATGATTAATACATGCTTGATGACAGACTTTTCAGTATGAACCCACACTTTTAATATGGCCATTGCTTTCATCAAATAGCACAGACACTAGGGAAGATGTATTATACTCAGAGCCGGATTAAGACTTCGGGGGGCCCGGGGTACTTAAAACAAGGGGGCCCTAAGGTCTAAAATTAAATTAATTTTATATATATATATATATATATATATATATATATATATATATATACACAACAAAGACAACTCAGACTGGCACTTGATCACATGGGTGCTCCGGTACCCTCAGTACAGGGTGTATATAATAGCGGATCCCCCAATGCGGCACTCTGGAGACTTGTGAAAGGCAGGTTTATGATGAATACATGTAAAAGTTCAAAGACGTTTCAGGGCACGTATGTCACCTAGAAGAAGGGGCATGCGAGCCCCGAAATCTTGGTGCATATAGATTATATATATATATATATATATATATATATATACAAACAAAGAACCCAGCACTCACCAAAGTAAACTCACTTATCCTCAACATGCAGGCTTCCGTGCATTGGCCAATCCACCAACTAAACCCCCATCATTTATTTATTGAATTGTTGAGGATAAGTGAGTTTACTTTGGTGAGTGCTGGGTTCTTTGTTTGTATTTATTAGAGCGATGTGGTCATGGGCTACATGCACCCCGCCCTGTGAGTGGTAAGTACAGCTGTGTACCCCGCTTTTGTGGTGGAGAGTGCTGTGTTACATGCACCCCACCCTGTGAGTGGTAAGTGCATAGCTGTGCCCCGCTTCTGGTGTGGTGAGTGCTGTGTTTTTTTCTCTGTGTATATATATATATATATATATATATATATATATACACATATATTTATATATATATACATATATATATGTGTGTGTATATTATATATATATATATATATATACACATATATATATGTATATATAAACCCCAGAACATTAGCTTCACATTTCCATCTAATAAACAAAAAGTTAATGCAGCCTGTCTTACTGTGCTGATAGCAAGTGATGGCTGCGACGAATGAAGGAGAGCACTTTCCTTTCTTTCCTCTGCAGGGTACAACCACCTCCACCCCTGCCGCGCCGCATGCCCGGGATCCCGCCTCCTTCTTCCCTGCAGCCTGTGCTCCAACCAATCATGGAGCCGCAGGCTGCAGCTTCACTTATCATTGGACAGCTGAGCCTTCGTTCGGCTCGGCTGCCCTGTACATCTCTGCAGCGCCGGCGGCTGCTTGATAGCTGTCATAGGTAAGCGCAGCGCCGCAGATCAGCACCCCTGGGCTCTCACAGCGTGAGGCCCAGGGGTAGATCCCCCCAGCGGACCCCCCTTAATCCGGCTCTGATTATACTGGCATGCAGTATAGCGCTTCCTGCTTTGCCTTTTTACTGAGGTGAAGCAAGACACAGTAGCGACGAGATGTATAAACATCTCGGCTGCCGAAGAGGGGGAGAGATAGCTGGAGGCAGTGGCACCAAGCATAGGTGCCGACTTATGCTCGGTGGGAGGCGGCAGCAGGAATGAATAGGCGGCCACGGCAGTGACTAATGCTCATTACACATTATGCAACACACTGTAATGCCCATTACGCAATATGCCACACACCGTAATGCCTATTACACATTATGCCACACACCGTAATGTCTATTACATATTATGCTACACACCGTAACATCCATTATGTGTTATGTCACACACTGTTATGTCAGTTACATATTATGCCACACACAGTTATGGGCCTGACACCATTTTATGCCCCACACACAATAATGCCCCTTACAAATGATGCCACACAGTAAGGCTTCTAATTACTTTTAAATTACCTGCCTGTTGTCAGGGGTCTCATGCTTGTTGCCAAGGGTTTCATGCACATTGTCAGGGGTTTAATGCTCTGGGTTCCATGCTCGCAGGGGTCTCATGCGCAATACCAGGGGTTTAATGTGCGTTGCCAGGGGTTTCATGCGCATTGCCAGGTGGTTTCATGCACATTATCAGGGGTCTCCTGTGCGTTGCCAGGGGTTTTATGCACGTTGCCAGGTGTTTCTTGCGTGTTGCCAGGTGTTTCATGTGTGTTGCCAGGGGTCTCCTGCCTGTTGCCAGGGGTCTCCTGGCCGCTACACCAGTAAAGTGTGGGAGAGCGGGTGCGGACATCAGTAAGTATACCGCTAGCCCCCGCAGTGGATTAAGATGCGCTGGAGGCTGCTGAATCGATTCCGTCCATTGCAGTGTAAAAAATCCCCTTAAAATGCCTGCCACCGAAGAGACAGGTGCTAGAGGTCAAATGTGATCTCTAGCATCTGTCTCCTCCTTGGCGGCGGTTATTTTTGGTGGGCTTTTTTTACACTGCAATGTACGGAAGCGCTTCCGCAGCCCCCAGCACATCTCAGTCCACTGTGGGGGTCTGCAGGGGCTAGCGGTAATTTTACTGGGGCAGCAGCTGGTTCCGTGAGTGCTCCTCATTGTCCGTGGGTGCTTGGGCCTGGGAACACCCATGGAATCAGCGCCTACTGTTTACATGGGCCCATTGTAGGGGCCTGGAGGGGTCCCAGGATCCCACTGCCCTCCCCCTTCCCCGTTCCAGACAGCCCCATGTCGAGTGGGGAGAGAGGACTGACTGCTGCTTGAGTGTACTGGGAAGAGAGGCAGCTGCAGCGTCGGCCAGTCCTCTCTCCCTGCTTGATGAGCGATCGCGCCCGCCCGCTGCTGCCGCCACCTGTCCTGACACCAGTGCCCCCCCGTGCTATCTAGGCATGCCTCCCGTCTTTAGCCACACCCCTCTCATTACCGGGGCCCAGCAAAGCTGTTGGTGCCCCTCGCTGTGGGTGTTGGAACATTGCCCGCACAATGGTGCGCTATCTTAAAGATAGCTTTGCCGATAATGACAGGGACGCCCCTGGCATTTCACTCATATCTCCTCCTTCTTACATGGGGGAGAAACAGTATCATACATCTACCCCTATATATAATGGCACTTCATACATCTACCTCTATATACTGTATCTATCCCTTTATACTGTATCAGCAAACACAAAACTTTTGTCTGACAACATGGCTAATTTGCAGAAAATAAAACTGCTGAGAAATTGTTCAGGAGTGGTCCCAAAATGCCCTGTAATCTGATCAAAATCCGGTCAGAATCGATCATGTTTTGATAGGGAATGACGAAAAGACATTCGGCTGATGACTGTGTGACTGATATGTTATGATAAAAAATCTGTAAGAATTAATAATCAGGTGAACAATTGTTAAAAAGAACACTCATATACAGGTTATACTAGAAAAAACCTACTGCATTTCATAATACAAATTCCTTTCATAGTAATATGCAGTGAGCATACATAAGTGGCTGTGAAATGTGACTATGAGGAATGCAATGACCCTACAGCACAAGAGGTTTTGAGAAATGTGATTTACAGGACAGTCTTTTCTCATGTTAGGCATGTTGCTATCAACAGATGAAATGGACAGTATCTATTTGAGGCTCGTAGTTACACAGTACTGCACATTTACCTGGCAGGTAGGCTGAGTCAGTTGATGATTTAGAAGGAGTCATTATATGGCACTGTTTTTGTAATACAGACGTAATTGTGATGTTCATGTACCTATTCATAATCTACTTGAACATCCAAATATTAATTGATAAAGAGTAGTGTTCTCAGGCCCTGGCCAGATATCCTTAAACAGTGGGTAACATACTTGTTTAGGGATGCGGTCAAGATGCCGCTGGCCGGAATCCCGGTGGTCGAAATACCGACGCCGGAATCCCGACCGCCACAATCCCGACATATTCTCTCTCCGTGGGTGTCCACGACACCCATAGAGGGAGAATATAATAGTGTGCCGAGCGTAGCTCGTCACCGTGCCCGCAAGGGGCTACGTTCCGCTCGGCACCCCTGTCGGGATTCTGTGGTCGGGATTCCGGCGTCGGTATTTCGACCGCCGGGATTCCGGCCGGCGGCATTTAGTACTGATCCCCTTGTTTCGTTTCTGAAACAAACTACATTTAAGTCAGCTGATTTGCTTTATGAAAACCGCCTTGAGCTGAGAAGCTGTTGAACAGCATGACTTCAATGTAAACAGTGAATTGTCATACAGTAGCTCCACTCATTGGGGCAGAAGTATTAAGCCTGGAGAAGTGATAAAGACGTGATAACTGTATGGTGATATTGCACCAGCCAATCAGCACCTAACTGACCTGAAGCCGCCCAGCCATACCAACAATATGTAGTATTATTTTTCACTCAGTGTGCATTAGGGATAACAAAATGTTTTTTTCTTACACAGAATTACCCCTCCCTTTTAGCACCCGAGTGACATCACAATCTGATTGAACAGCTTGCCAATATATGTGCATTGTAGTTAGAGAGGTATGGATGGATCAGCATTAGGAGGGATTGCTGACTCCAGAGTACCATTGGAGAAGCTAGGGGTGTCTCCAGGTAAGCTGGCTCTCAGATGCTGTAGGAGCCATTATCATGTGGCCTTACACTGGGCATTCAGACCCAGACATATGTGTACTTATTTATGGGGTGGGTGTGGGGTGCGGTGTCCCCTATGTTGGTATGGCTGGGTGGATTCAGGTCGGCACACCCTAACACTTTATTAACACTTATGATTTTCCCTATCACTTTGTATATATTTTTGTATTATTTTAATCACACTTCACTTACATAGCACTTCTGTGCTTCTTATTAACCCTTATTAATTTTCACCTGTGTGCTGACCTGGGGTGGCCGACCTGTGCCGGCATGATGGGGTCCTGCACCCCGGACCCATACCTAGTATTAGGGACCTCCAGTGACGGAGACGCCTTGCCGATCGGCCTGGGGGCTTAACCCTATATTTGCAGATATATGCAACTAAGATCTCCGTATTATCTGATTATTATGTAGTATTATTTTTCACTCAGTGTGCATTATGGATAACAAAATGTTTTTTCTTACACAGAATTACCGCTCCCTTTTAGCACCTGAGTGACATCACCAGGTAGGGAGCAGAATCAGGTAATGGAATAGCCAATATAAGGAATCACAAGGAACAGTACCAGGGGTTATGCAGAATCAGGTCAAAGGAATAGCCAAAGTCAGAACCAGGAAATCACTACTAGCTGCACTGGGAGTACACTGGGAACACATGCTACAGCTAGGAATGGGGATTAATACTCTGGCACTTGAACAGTGCTCAGAGACCTGCTTTTATAATGTAGGAAGAGTTGGAATCTGGCGCAAAATATGACAACACATTTGGCGCACTGTATGCAAAAATTCACCATTTGTGTTCGTGAATAGAGATCCATGCACCTCAGAATCAGTCCCTTCATGAGGAAAATGAGCAACTAAACAAAACCAAGCTACAGTCACTATAAGTATGGTTCTTGCACAAATGGTAATTCTTACCTACTGAAATCAGCCTTGATGAAGGACTTCTTCCTTTCTTGGACAAAGTAAGTCTTAAGGTATTATCTGATATATTGTAAGGGCTCCTCCTTGGAGAATACAGGGACACCTGTAGTTATAGTAGATAACTGGGGAGACTATTGAGTGCAACATTTTGAGCGACTCTGAGTTCACTTGTCTGGTTTTAGAACACTTTATTAGCAAGCTGGCAGACCATGATGCATAGTTAGAGTGAGGGTATCCAATGAAACCTACCCAGTTTACTGATTCAGAAACAAACCAATCACCCCCTACTGTGGCAGTAGAACTGCTAAAGACCTCCCATCTGTTAGGAATATTAGATTGCCACTGCTTTGAAAATTGTAGGCGAAGCAGCAATAAACCTTGAGCTTGCAGGAGACCTACAGTATATAATAAAACCTTATGGTGCATACACACTAGGCGATATTGTAACTCTCCTGAGCGATATTGTTTACAATATTGCCCAGTGTGTATGCTACGAGCGATGTCCGATGCACGCTAACGACCCCCGCTGTCGGCTGTACATGCTGCTCAATCTGACTATATCATCAGAAGCCTCATGTGTAGGCTGACCGCAGCATGATGTCACTGTGTGTATGCACTATGTCGGTAGCCCGGGAGGGGAGGGGAAACACTATGCAATATCGTGGATGGAGCCAGTGTGTACCCACCTTTACTGATAAAGACAAGAAACAGCAATTCATTCTGGCAAAGCATAGCTAGTAACAGCCATCAGAACAGGCAAGGATGCCATGTCAGGCGTTAGTCTGAACATTAACTATTATCACAGAGCAGAGGGCAAGACTTAGGTAATCACTATACCGCCTACATGGCATACAAAATCATGAAATTAGCCTCATTATACAGGCTAAAAGTGGCAACTTTCCCAAATAGACAAACATGGCCAAACATGCAACCTTTACTCTTGATTTGCCTATATTTGATTGCTTTTCACATCACCATTAGGAAGAACTGTTGTGAAAGACAATACAAATACTTCTGCCTCTCAGAGTGCCATGTGGAGTGAAAACCTGACTCATAGTTGCATAGTACATTTACCTGGCAGGAAGGCTGTGCCAGCAAATGATTCAGAATTAGTCATTAGCTGGCACTGTATTTACTATTTAGCCACAATTATGATATTTGTGGATCCATTCACAATGTACCTCAGCACTGACTGAGCAAAGTCCTGCTACTGGGAAAAGCAAGTTTTGCACAGCAGTGTTCTTTCTATGTAGAGTGCTGAGAATATGAAATGATTGACTACTTCAGTAAAATAAAGGATCATATCGCATTGATATTGTGGGGTCATACATAGTTTACACCGAACACCAGTTGAAACAATGTTATTTCTGATAGCCCTTGTGGTGGAGACCAACACAAGTGTAAAGCACTCTCAGGTCTCCAAAATTACTTGAAGAGACTGGTAATATGTATTTAAATTGTTAGATTATTCTTCTAAATCATTGAGTGAGGAATAGTATGTCCTAAGTGTACATTCAATATTTAGGACTCACTGTATGTTTAAGCCACTAAGGGGTACATTTACTAAGCAGTGATAAGAGCGGAGAAGTGAGCCAGTGGAGATATTTCCCCATCAACCAATCAGCTGCTCTGTATCATTTTATAGTATGCAAATTATAGATGTTACTTCAGTGCTGATTGGTTGCCATGGGCAACTTCTCCACTGGCTCACTTCTCCGCTCTTATCACCGCTTAGTAAATGTACCCCTAACTGAGAATCACAAAAATTGGGACTGTACTTTTACAATAATCCAGTTGGGCTGTGTGTAGTACATAGAAGGACCTCAGCCCAACCGTATACTGCTATAATCTTTGTAGTTTACTTTTTGTTTATTATTTGCCAGTAGTCACACTAATGTGTACGCAAAATAATTATTTGTCACGCCTGCATACTATCTTACCATTGTTATCTTCTATTGTGTACTATTATAAGCACTGTTCTGCATTCCATTTATGCATCTAAAGGGGGTACACATGGAGAGATCCGTGCTTAAAATCTAAGCAATCTGACTAGATTGCTTAGAAGTTAAGCATGAATCTCTCGTGCGTATGCCCCACAGCGGTAACGATACGTGGCCCCGCGCACCGCTATCGCCGGTGCTAGACTGGCCATGCAGGCACAATCTAGAACATCGTTCATTTCCCCCGCTGGGTGAAATGGGTGCCCACCCCTCCCCTCGCTCAGCACACATCGCGCTGTGATGAGCGGTGTGGAGAGATGTGTGCTGAGCGGTCTGTGACAGATCGCTCAGCACACATATCTCCTAGTGTGTACTGGCCTTTACTCTTCTTGAGTTGTGAGAGTGACAACTTGCTTGTTAGTAACATACTGTACTAGTGCCAATAAGTGGTTATATTTTCTCTTGTGGTGAATAGTGGTGATAACAACAAATAGTAAACATTATACTGACTATTGTTATAAGCAAGTAGAATTTACTTTGATGGCATTCTTCCCTTATTTATTTATTTATTTATTTATTAACAGTATCTTATATAGTGCAGCAAATTCCGTTGCACTTTACAATTGGAAACAGCAGTGATAAAACAAAACTGGGTAATAACAGACAGTCATAAAGGTAGGAGGGCCCTGCTCGCAAGCTTACAATCTATAGGGAAGTAGGCATTGATACACATAGATAGGCGCTCTCTAAGTGAGCCACCAGATTGCAAAGGTTCTTGGTGTGCAGTATGATATGGTAACACAGCAATGTTGGCATGGGGTCAGGAGGATGGGAAAGTGAAGGAAGAGAAAACATGTGAGGATATGTGTGGATTGACAGTGGGGATGTAATTGGATAGGAGCAGGGAAGTACATTTCCTTACAAATAAAATGCAAATAGAGCTGGAGGTGTCTGTAGGAGATAGACGCCTCCTGTATGCATCTGTGAGATCCAAAGATTCCTCTAGCTCAACAGTTTGGCTAGCTATAGTATCTTGAATCACATGCCTCCTGATATTGGATCTGATTCTGAGTTGGGAATAAAGGGGGTTATTCAGACCTGATCGCTGTTGTGCAAATTCACAAGTTGGCCGATTATTGATCAACTCCATATGTGTACGGGTCATAGTACGCATGCGTGAGGCCAAACAGCGAAAAAATACAGCAACTTTTTTGATCGCTAGCCGTACGCAAGTTGATTGACAGGAAGCTGGAGTTTGGGGGTGGTAACTGCCCATTTTCTGGGAGTGTCAGTAAAAAAGCAGGCGTGGCCAGGCGTTTTCAGGGAGGGTGTGTGACATCAGCTCCGGCCTGTTTGTATCGCACTGTAGTAGTAGGTCCTGGGTTACACACAGACTGCGAGGAGGTAATTGTCACACGCCAGGGGCAGCGGCCGCCGCGCTTACCCCTACGTGTCTGCTGGTCGCTCCGGCGGTCCTCGGGTCCCGGCGTCTGGCTGGCGCGGCTCCCGGCGGTTCCCCGGAGTGTGGGCGCCGTCGTGACGTCCGGCGTCATGGGGGTGGAGGGCGGCTGATGTCACCTACCCGCTCCACCAATCGCGAAAAGGCGGGGAATTCAAAACCAGACGCCGGGCAAAGCCCCGGCGCCTGAGTATCGTATTTCCTCTAAGGTGGATGCCAGTGCTCTTGTTCACCGTGTGTCTCCCAGCGGCTGTACTCCAGTGCTTCCAGCGTTTCAGGGTGTTTTTCGGCAGCCGAGTTTCCAGAGTACCCAGCAACCAGCATGTTTCTTTGCAGTGCAGTCAACAGTATCTTTAAACATCGCTCACAAATTCTTCATTTAACAGCGTCTTTAAACATCGCTCACAAATTCTTCAATTACCAAGTGTCTTTTACCATCGCTCTCAAGTTCTTCATTTGTTAGTGTCTCTTTCCATCATTCACAAGTTCCCCATTCATCAGTATTTCTCAACATCGCTCACAGGTTCTTTATTTGTGTCTGTAGACATTGCTCACCAACTCTTCAGTAACCTTGGACATTGCCCACAACTTCACTTCTGTTTATGTGTCGCTGTATTGCTCCCTTCCCATAATAAAGTCCTTCATCATTTTACACCAAATCTAACTGTCAGAGTCCTGTATGAGGAAAACCTATATCCGGCCATCTCTGCTCCGACCCAGCTGTGGTTCCTCTTCCCGAACATCGGAAGAACCCCCGAGTTCACAACACTCCCAACCCAGGTCAGTGACAGTATACTCAGGCCACATGGACCCGGGGGATCGGAACCCTGAGGCAAGTGCCATCCAGGACCTGGTTTCCCGAGTTCAGAGTCAGGAGGCGGCACAGAGCCAGGTGATGCAGTATCTCCAGGAATTATCCGGCCGGCTGGATTAAATTCAGGCTTCCCTGGCTTCAGTAGTTCCGGCTCCAGCTCCAGTACCCGCTCCAGTAGTTGTCCCTGGTAATGTTCAATCCTTGCCCGGAACCAGGTCACGCCTCCAGCTTCCCACACCCTCTCGTTATAACGGGAATCCGAAGAATTGCCGTGGTTTTCTCAACCAGCGCGAGGTACATTTTGAACTTCTCTCACACAACTTCCCCACGGATCGGTCCAAGGTGGCGTACATTATTTCCTTGCTGGAGGCTTCAGCGTTGGATTGGGTATCTCTGATATGGGAGCGATGTGATCCTTTGGTTTCCAGTTACACCAATTTCATCGCGTCTTTCCGAAGGATCTTTGATGAGCCCGGCAGAACGACCGCTACTTCTTCTGCCCGTTCAGTGGGACAGTAGGTGATTCATTTTCAAACCATAGCCTCTGAACTGCACTGGAATAATGATGCTCTCCGGGCCGCTTTTTGGAACGGGCTGTCCGATCGTCTTAAGGATGAATTGATCACTAGGGATTTGACAGATTCTTTAGAACAGTTGATCTCACTCTGTGTGAAGGTGGATCTTCGCATGCAGGAACGAGGTGGCGAGCGTAGTCGGTCAGATCGATCCAGATTCCGGTCTCTTCTGGCTAAGCAAACGGTTACTCCAAGTCCAGATGAACCCATGCAAATCAATCGATCTCGGCTCTCCCCGGAAGAACGACAGTGCCGTCATGAGGGTAGACTCTGTCTCTACTGTGGAGCCGCGGATCATTTCCTCAAATTCTGCAAGTCCCGTCCGGGAAACGGGCAGTCCTAGCTGGTTCCGGAGGAGTCGAGTTAGGGGTTACATCCAAATCTTCTCCGACAGTGGACTGTTTACTCTCCGTGTCTCTGTTTTCTGAGTCTAGAGCCAAACCTGTTAAGGCTCTGCTGGATTCTGGGGCTGCGGGGAATTTCGTTTCCCTCTCTTGTGTCCAGAATCTGGGCTTACAGTTGCAGTCTGTAGAACGTCCTATTACTTTGACTGCCATCAATGGTACCCAAATTTCTGATGGTCTTATTTCAAGTCGCACAGTGCCGATCAAGCTGCAGGTAGGAGCTCTGCATCAAGAGTATCTGGAGTTTCTAGTGATTCGGGAGATGCCCCATGATCTAGTTCTTGGTCTTCCTTGGCTTAAAACTCACAACCCTCATGTCGACTGGAAGTCGTCACAAATAATGTCCTGGAGTTCATTTTGTCATTCTAATTGTCTCACCCCTGTCTATCCGCTTCGTGCATCTTCCAAGTCGGATGAGGAGCTCATTCCAGAGGCCTATCGGGATTTCACAGACGTGTTTTTGGAGCAGGCAGCCGATCAGTTGCCACCCCATAGACCCTGGGACTGTCCCATTGAGCTCATCCCAGGGAAAATGCCACCCCGGGGACGCACTTATCCCTTATCTTTACCCGAGACTTGGAGTACCCGAGACCCGGACTATATCAAGTCTAATCTGCTGAAAGGATTCATCCGCCTTCTACCTCCCCGGCGGGTGCAGGCTTCTTTTTTGTGAAGAAGAAGGACGGAGGCTTGAGACCATGTATCGACTATCGTGGTCTCAGTGATATTACCATTAAGAACAAATATCCTTTGCCGCTCATCACGGAGCTATTTGATAGGGTTCGAGGAGCCCATGTCTTCACCAAGCTCGACTTAAGGGGAGCCTATAATTTGATACGTATTCGACAGGAAAACAAATGGAAGACGGCCTTCAATACCAGGGACAGGCATTACGAATATCTGGTAATGCCCTTTGGCCTTAGTAATGCCCCTGCCGTCTTCCAGGGATTTGTGAATGAAATCTTCTGAGATATGTTATACCTAAGTGTAGTGGTATACTTGGATGACATTCTGATATTTTCTAAGACTCTCACTGAGCACCGAGTACAGGTCAGGGAGGTACTTCTCCGTCTACGAAGGAATCATCTCTACGGCAAGATTTTCAAATGTACCTTTGAGGTCCCTTCAATTCCATTCCTCGGTTATGTCATCTCAGGTACGGAGCTTCGCATGGATCCGGAAAAACTTACTGCCATTCGGGACTGGACTCAGCCTCTTTCCTTGAAAGCGGTACAAAGATTTCTGGGTTTTGCAAACTACTACCGGAAATTCATAGAGGGATTCTCTACCATTGTGGCCCCTATTACTGCCCTAACCAAGAAGGGGTCTGACCCAAGTCACTGGTCTTCCGAAGCTGTGGCAGCGTTCGCTCAGTTAAAAGCAGCCTTTATGTCCGCTCCGGTACTCCAGCAACCAAATTTTTCCAAACCATTCTTCTTGGAGGTCGACGCTTCTTCAGTAGGCATCGTGCCGTGCTTTCACAGTACTCATCTGACGGGAAGTTACATCCATGTGGTTTCCATTCTCGCAAGTTCTCTACTGCTGAACGAAACTACACCATTGGAGATCAGGAACTTTTGGCAATAAAATCTGCCCTGGAAGAATGGAGATACCTACTGGAAGGTGCTAAACACCTAATTACGATTTACACTGCTCATAAGAACTTGCTGTACCTCAAGACGGCCCAGTGCCTGAATCCCCGTCAAGCTAGATGGGCGCTCTTCTTCACTCGATTCTCGTTCGTTATTAAGTACCGGGCCGGGACTTTCAACACTAAGGCTGATGCTCTGTCTCGTTCCTTAACGGCTTCGGATGAGGAGAATTCTGTTGAAAAGGCTTTGATTCTCAGTCCAGTTTCTATTTCGGCATCTCCCACCGCTCTGGGTCCTCCTCCTGGGAGAATGTCGGTACCAGCTAAATTTCGACCAAGGTTGCTGCGGTGGGCTCATGTCTCCGAGTTCACCGGTCATCCTGGAGTTCAAAAAATGTGGGAGTTTCTACAAAGGTCATACTGGTGGGACACTATGAAGAAGGATATACGAGATTATGTCAATTCTTGTCCACACTGTGCTCAGCACAAAACTCTTCGACTACCTCCAGCGGGGTTGCTTCATCCACTGTCCATTCCTAAGAAGCCTTGGACCCATATTTCTATGGACTTCGTCACCGATTTGCCCCTCTCCAAGGGTCACAATACGGTCTGGGTGATTGTTGACCGCTTTTCCAAGATGGCACATTTTGTTCCTTTGACCGGGCTACCGTCGGCTCCCAAGTTGGCGTTATTATTTATCCGAGAACACTTCCGCTTACACGAGTTACCTCAGGAAATAGTCTCTGATCGGGGAGTGCAGTTTACTGCAAGACTCTGGAGGGCTCTCTGTTCAGTCTTACAAATAAAGCTCAAGTTTTCATCCGCCTACCACCCTCAAACCAATGAGCAAACTGAACGCATCAATCAAGATTTAGAGACTTTTCTCCGCGTTTATCTCCCCTCCTTCGCAGGATGATTGGGTGGAACTGTTGCCCTGGGCCGAATTTGCCCATAATCATCTGTACCACTCTTCCACTGGCGAGTCCCCATTCTTCATTAATTATGGATTCCATCCACAAGTTCCAGAACTACCCGTCTGTCCCCCGGAAGATGTTCCTGCTGCAGCCTCTACTCTCCGGCACTTCAGTCAAATCTGGAATAGGATTCACGCTAACCTCAAGAAAATCTCCGGTCGCTACAAATTCTTTGCAGATAGGAAGCGACGGGCAGCTCCTCAATACAAAGTTGGTGACAGGGTATGGCTCTCTACCCGCAATCTCCGTTTAAGAGTGCCCGCTATGAAGTTTGCTCTGAGGTTTATTGGTCCATACCCAGTGTTGCAAGTCTTGAACCCGGTTGTCTGCAAATTGGGATTGCCTTCCCACTTTCGGGTACCAAACTCCTTCCATGTCTCTCTCCTCCGTCCCCTTATTTTGAATCGGTTCCATTCAGAACCCCCTAGGCCAACCTCTGTAGAGACTGAAGCTGGAACGGAATTTGAAATCAAAGCTATTCTGGACTCTCGTTATCTTCACAAGAATCTACAGTATTTGGTAGAATGGAAAGGTTATGGTCCTGAGGAGAGGAGCTGGGTCAAAGCTACTGAGGTGACGGCCCCCCGACTGGTGCGGATCTTTCATTCCAGACATCCAACAAAGCCCGGGAAGTGTCCAGGGGCCACTCCTGGAGGAGGGGGTACTGTCACACGCCAGGGGCAGCGGCCGCCGCGCTTACCCCTACGTGTCTGCTGGTCGCTCCGGCGGCTCTCGCCTCTGGCGGTCCTCGGGTCCCGGCGTCTGGCTGGCGCGGCTCCCGGCGGTTCCCCAGAGCGTGGGCGCCGTCGTGACGTCCGACGTCACGGGGGTGGAGGGCGGCTGACGTCACCTACCCGCTCCACCAATCGCGAAAAGGCGGGGAATTCAAAACCAGACGCCGGGCAAAGCCCCGGCGCCTGAGTATCATCTTTCCTCTAAGGTGGATGCCAGTGCTCCTGTTCACCGTGTGTCTCCCAGCAGCTGTACTCCAGTGCTTCCAGCGTTTCAGGGTGTCTTTCGGCAGCCGAGTTTCCAGAGTACCCAGCAACCAGCGTGTTTCTTTGCAGTGCAGTCAACAGTATCTTTAAACATCGCTCACAAATTCTTCAGTGACCTTTACCATCGCTCACAAGTCCTTCCTTCAGCAGTATCTTCAAACACCGCTCACAAATTCTTCAGTGACCTTTACCATCGCTCACAAGTCCTTCCTTCAGCAGTATCTTCAAACACCATTTTCTTCTCCATCATTCACAAGTTTCCCATTCGTCAGTATTTCTCAACATCACTCACAGGTTCTTTATTTGTGTCTGTAGACATTGCTCACCAACTCTTCAGTAACCTTTTACATTGCCCACAACTTCACTTCTGTTTATGTGTCGCTCTATTGCTCCCTTCCCATAATAAAGTCCTTCAGCATTTTACACCAAATCTAACTGTCAGAGTCCTGTATGAGGAAAACCTATATCCGACCATCTCTGCTCCGACCCAGCTGTGGTTCCTCTTCCTGATCATCGGAAGAACCCCTGATCCATGTCTTTATCCAATTTAGCTGGTTGGAAATAAAACTGTCCTCTCTAGTGTGTGGTGTCCAATCCAAGTGGTGTCATTCACAGACAATAATGTGTCCAATGGAGGTGGTGGCATCCACAAGTGAATGGTGACCTTTGATAAAGCTGCTAGGGAGCAGCGAAACGCATTAGTATTGGAACCCCTATCACCCCGTCAGCAGACACCTCTATTAGATTCCTGATATACCAAACGGACCTCACAGGACACATTCACCGAGTCTGCCATTACTACTCTCTCGGGCAGGGAATTCCAAACACGTATTGTCCGTACTGTGAAGAAACCTTTTCGCCTCTGTGTGCGAAATCTCCTCTCGTCTAACCTAAGCGGGTGTCCACATGTCCTCTGTGTCGATCTTATCAAACAGATCCTACGCAAGCTCTGTATAATGTCCCCTTATATATTTGTAAATGTTAATCATGTCCCCTCTTAATCTCCTCTTTTCCAATGTAAACATGCCTAACTTAGCAAGCCTTTCCTCGTATTCCAGTGTCTCCATCCGCTCAATCAGTTTGGTCGCCCGCCTCTGAACCATTTCTAGTTCCAGGATATCCTTTTTGTAGTATGGTGCCCAAAATTGTGCACAGTATTCAAGATGTGGCCTCACTGGGGATTTACATAATGGGAGTTTAACACTCTCATCCCTTACATCAATTCCCTGCTTTATGCATGCTAATACCTTGTTTGCCTTTTTTGCTGCAATCCTACTTTGGGTACTGCTGCTAAGTTTGATATCTAGGTGAACACCTAAGTCTTTTTCCAGTACAGAATCCCCTAATTTTACCCCATTTAGTGTGTAGGTGGTATTTTTTTCCTTGCTACCAAAGTGCATTACCTTACACTTGTCTGTATTGAAGCTAATTCTCCATTTTGCTGCCCATGCTTCCAGTTTAAATAAATCATTCTGAAGAGACTCAGCATCCCCCACCGAATTTATAACCTTACACAGTTTTGGTATCGTCTGCAAAAATTTACACCATACTCTCTAGACCTACTGGCTAGATCATTTATGAAAATGTTGAACAATAGTGGTCCAAGTACAGACCCTTGTGGCACACCACTAAGTACTTCAGTCCAATTTGAAAAAGTTCCATTTACCACAACTCGCTGCTCCCTATTATCTAACCAATTTCTAACCCAAGTGCATATTGTGCCCCCTAGTCCCAGTTCTTGTGTCAGCGTCCGGAGTCTTACCGGTACGCTGGGGCCGCGGGGCTGGCTTCCTTGGCGTTGTGCGGGCAGCGGCGGAGGTGGGCTGCTGCGCCGGATCCGTGGGCAGCAGTAGCGGAGGTGAGGGGGTCCGCTCGTGGCGGCAGGACGCCGCTACAGTGGGTCGCTCTTGCTGAACCGTTGCTTGGAGACCAGGGGCAGTGAGCAATGTGGCTTTGCAAAAAGGTCTGCATTACTGGGCGCCGCCATGTTGGAGACCAAGTTTTAAGCATAGTTCCTGTTTCCTGTTTCTTCCAGCCAATCCAGGGGAAGCTCTCCCTATAAAAGGGGGCTGGTTTAGGACAGGGATGCCAGTGCTTCAAGTTACAACCCTGTTGTAGGTGCTTTAGCCTGTGCTCCCAGGATTCCTGCTGTATCTTGGTTCCTCCTGATCCTGCTTGGTCGGTTCTCTGTTGCTGCTGCAGCCCTGCCGTTTCTTGCCTGCTACTGCCTGTGGAAGCGCTCCTGGAAAACCCGGTCCAGTAAGACTCTTTGGGCACAGTCGGCCCCGGGTCTTCTGCCTCGTCTTTCAAGCCACACTCCACAGATCTCCTTCACCAGCCACGCCTTTGTACCACTGACCACGGCCTGCAGATTTTTATCTTCAAGCCTCGTTTTCCAAACCACAGTCCACAGTCCTTGTCTCCAGCCACGTTTTCAACTACCATCCACAGTTCCACAGTTCATCATCTACAGTCTCGTCTTTCAAATCACAGTCCGCAGTTCTTCACCTCCAGCCACGTCTTTAACCATTGTGCTTCAGCCTCAGTTCCCTACCTCAGCCCTGTACATAATAAATACTTTCCATTGACTCTCAAACCCCGCCTATGTTCTTCATTGCTCCGTGTCCCATGCGAAGGAACTATATCCAGCCCCCTCATCTGGTTCATTCACAGCCTGCTACCTCCTCGGGCAAATCTCAGCTGCCGGATACTCAAACCCTGCCAGACGTGACATCTTGTAACTTATACATAAGTCTCATGTGTGGTACTGTGTTGAAAGCTTTAGCAAAGTCTAAAAAGAATACATCCACCTCCTTACCCTAATCTAGGTTCGCGCTAACTGTTTCATAAAAGCCTAGTAAGTTTGTTTGACATGATCTATCCTTCACAAATCCATGTTGGTTCCTATTAATAACCTTATTGGCTTTAAGGAACTTCTGTATACTATCCCTTAAAATACCTTCCAGTACTTTCCCCGCTATAGATGTAAGACTAAATGGTCTGTAGTTACCTGGTTCAGATTGACTTCCCTTTGAACATCAGCACTACTTACGCTATATGCCAATCTTTGGGAACCATGTAAGTGAGTCAATTAAAATCAAATATAGGGGTCGTGCTAATTCAGAGTGTAGCGCCATGAGAACCCATGGGTGAATTCCATCGGGACCAGGTGATTTGTTAACCTTAATTTTTTTTAATCCATCACAGACTACTTCCTCAATGAAATAAGCACTTAGTAGTGGGACATTATCGTTGCTGAAGCTGTGTGTTAATCCAGCCAACTGGTCCTCTATTGTAAATACTGATGAGAAAAAGTAATTTAATTTTCCGCTGTGTCATTATCATCTTTGATTAAGACGCCCACCTTGTCCTTTAAAGGGCCTATACTCTCCTTATTTAATCTTTTGCTGTTGATGTATTTAAAAAAACTTTTTGGGGTTTGATTTACTTTCTATGCTACTAGCTTTCCAGTTTCTATTTTAGCCGCCCTTATTTCTTTTTTTAATATTTTGTTACAATCCTAATAGTACTGGAAGGGCTCCGCTTTCCTGTCTGATTTATATTTTCTCTTACGTCCTAGAGAATACTGGGGTCCATTTAGTACCATGGGGTATAGACAGGTCCACTAGGGACCATAGGCATTTTAAGAATTTGATAGTGTGGGCTGGCTTCTCCCTCTATGCCACTCCTACCAGACTCAGTTTAGGAAAATGTGCCCGGATGAGCCGGTCACGCTGAAGGAAGCTCCTGAAGAGTTTTCTGCATTTATTTTCTATGTTTGTTATTTTCAGGCAGGGCTGGTTGGCACCAGCCTGCCTACTTCGTGGGACTTGGGGGGAATGGCCCAACCTCTTGAAGGGATAATGGTCCCATTCCCCGCTGACAGGACACTGAGCTCCTGAAGGAACTATTCACAAGCCCCACCACGGTGAGCGTGTGGGGGAGGCTTGCTGGGACTTGTAGTTCCACAGCAAAAGACGGTATTATTTTTTTAACACTTTCATGGCTATCAGCCCGGCAGCCACCACCTGGGGACAGCCCCGGGCTTCATCCCTGGCCCTTGGGTGCTGGTTATTTAAATACGGGGAACCCCCAATCAATTTTTTCTCTATATTTCTGCAACCAGGACCACCTCAAAGAGCCCAGTGCTGGCTATGCTTTTGGGGGGGACCGGCACGTCGGTTGTTTTTATATTTTAACACTTTCTGTACTTTTACAGACAGAAGCATTCACGAATGTCACTGATCTGTGCATGCTTTTCCAAAAATCGCCAGTCTAAACCTGGTCTATTATTCTGGCAATTTTTGGTAAGGTTTTGTGTGCAAGTGAAAAAACGCATTTGCGTTTTTCATTGTTTTCAATGGGAAAACATCTGGATGCAATTTTTCTCTTGCGATTTTTGGTATATGTTAAAAACTTGCGATTTTAAGTAAAATCGCAAGCTATTACATTTGCAAATTTCAGAAAATGTTTGAATTTGCGGTAAAAATCACACATTTTCCAAAATCACACCCTATTACATTTAGCCTATGGTCCTGATCGCATCTTCACATGCACCAGAGGATCCGTCTGTCACCAAAGGACAGGATCTCCCTTCAGTGGTGGCTACAGTCTTCTCACCTCGTTGTAGGACAGAGGTTTGGAATTCAGAACTGGATTCTGTTAACCACAGATGCAAGCCTCAGAGGTTGTGGAGCAGTCACTCAGGGGGTGCAGTTTCAGGGAAGATGGTCAAGTCAGGAAGTCATCCTTCCGATCAACATTCTGGAACTCAGGACCATATACAACGCCCTTTTGCAGGCCTCACACCTTCTTCAAGATCAGGCAAATTCAGGTTCAGTCGGACAATGTGACGGCAGTAACGTACATAAACTGACTGGGCGGAACGAAAAGCAGAGCAGCAATGTCACAGATGTCAAGAATTCCCCCCTGGGCAGAAATAAACGCTGTGGCATTGTCAGCGGTCTTCATTCCGGGAGTAGACAACTGGGAAGCAGACTTCCTCAGCAGACACGACCTGCACCCAGGGGAGTGGGGCATTTACCTGGAAGTGTTCAGGTGCTTGACAAGTCGATGGGGATATCCACAGATTGACATGATGGCCTCTCGTTTCAACAAGAAGCTCAGGCGGTATTGTTCCAGGTCAAGAGACCCACAGGCAGTGGCGATAGACGCCCTGACGACTGCATGGGTGTATGTGTTTCCTCCACTTCCTCTGATCCCAAGAATTCTAAAACGAATAAAAAGGGAAAAGGTTCAAGCAATACTCATTGCTCCAGACTGGCCAAGAAGGGCCTGGTACACGGACCTTCTGGAGATGCTCCTTGAAGATCCGTGGCCTCTACCTCTTCGCGAGGATCTTCTGCAACAGGGCCCGTTCGTCTATCAGGACTTACCGCGGCTACGTTTGATGGCATGGAAGTTGAATGGCTGATTCTAGCCAGGAGAGGGATCCCTAACAAGGTTATCCCAACTATGATCCAAGCCAGGAAGGGGGTAACGTCTAAGCATTACCATCGTATTTGGAAGAAATACGTCTCTTGGTGTGAGAGCAGAAATTATTCTGCGGTGGATTTCCATCTGGGATGTTTCCTGCTTTTTCTGCAGGCAGGCGTGAATGTGGGCCTGCGTCTGGGCTCCATAAAAGTCCAGATTTTGGCCTTGTCCCTTTTCTTTTAGAAACAATTGGCTTCTCTCCCTGAGGTCCAGACATTCTTGAAAGGTGTTCTGCACATCCAACCTCCCTTTGTGCCTCCTTGGGATCTCAATGTGGTGCTGCAATTCCTCCAATCGGACAGGTTTGAACCATTACAGGAGGTGGATGTATAATATCTTACGTGGAAGACCATCACACTGTTGGCCTTGGCTTCAGCAAGACGTGTGTCGGACCTGGGGGCTTTGTCTCATAAAAATACCTATTTAATTTTCCATGAGGACAGAGCTGAACTCAGAACTCATCAGCAATTTCTTCCTAAAGTGGTGTTTGCATTTCACATCAACCAACCTATTGTGGTTCTGGTTGTCACCGACACCTCTGCTACTTCAAAGTCTTTGGATGTTGTGAGGGCTTTGAAAGTGTATGTGAAAAGAACAGCTCGTCACAGAAAGACGGACTCGCTCTTTGTTCTTTATGATCCCAATAAGATTGGGTGTCCTGCTTCAAAGCAGACAATTGCACACTGGATCAGACTTACTATCCAGCATGCTTATTCCACAGCAAGTTTGCCATGTCCAAAATCTGTACAGGCCCACTCTACTAGGTCAGTGGGTTCTTCCTGGGCGGCTGCCCGGGGTGTCTCGGCTTTACAGCTCTGCTGAGCAGCTACTTGGTCAGGTTCAAACACGTTTGCTTAGTTCTACAAGTTTGATACTTTGGCCTCTGAGGACATTCAATTTGGTTAATCAGTTCTGCAGGAACCTCAGCACTCTCCCACCCAGTTTGGGTGCTTTGGTACATCCCCATAATACTAAATGAACCCCAGTATCCTCTAGGACGTAAGAGAAAATAGGATTTTAATTACCTACCGGTAAATCCTTTTCTCATAGTCCATAGAGGATGCTGGGCGCCCGCCCAGTGCTTCGTTCTTCCTGCACTGTTACTTGGTTAAGTAATGTTGGTTCAGCCGTTGCTGTTCCTGTTTCAAGTTTGGTTAGCTTTCCTCTTGTTGTGTGTGCTGGTTCGGAATCTCACCACTATCCTTATCTATCCTTCTCTCAAAGTATGTCCGTCTCCTCGTACAGTTTCCTAGACCGAGTCTGGTAGGAGAGGCATAGAGGGGGGGAGCCAGCCCACACTATCAAATTCTTAAAGTGCCCATGGCTCCTATTGGACCTGTCTATACCCCCATGGTACTAAATGGACCCCAGTATCCTCTACTGACTACGAGAAAAGGATTTACCGATAGGTTATTAAAATCCTATTGCCTATTAGTTTCTTAATCTTTTTGTTAAGACACATTGGTTTGGAATTATAAAGCGCAACAGAATTTGCTGTGCTATATAAGAAACTGTAAATAAATAAATAATTATTACTCCATTTTTTTGCTGCCCATGGGAATAAATTTACAAGTATAGTTATCGTGCAGCATTTTTAATACCTCCCATTTCTCCATAGTATTTTTACCTTGAAACAAAATTTCCCATTCAATGTTCCTTAAAGCTTCCTTCATCATGTCAAAGTTGGCTTTGCTAAAGTTTTGAGTCCTAGTTGAGCCTATATAGGCTGCTTATGAAAACTGATATTGAATGTGACCATATTGTGGTCGCTGTTTCCCATGGGCTCCCCTACTATAATATTTGATACCAATTCCCCATTGTTTGTTAATACGAGGTCTAAGATTGCATTGTACCTAGTTGGTTCCTCGATTAGTTGAAGTAAGTAGTTATCATTTAGTGTGTTTAAAAACCTATTACCCCTAGCAGTATCACATGAATCATTTGTCCAATTAATCTCCGGTTAGTTAAAATCTCCCATCACTATTACATCACCTAATCCTGACGCTTTTTCAGTTTGCTTCAGTAATAATTCCTCATCAGACATATTGATACTAGGCAATTTGTAGCATAGCCCTAAAACTATCTTTTTTTGTTCCCTTTCCCCAGCATTCAATCACTATCCATAACGTCTCAACAGTAATTACAGTCCCCTCATGAATATCTTCCCGTATATCAGGTTTTAAAAACGGCTTTACGTAAAGACATACCCCTCCACCCCATTTATTCTGTCTTTCCTGAACAGCGTATAACCATCCAGATTAACTGTCCAGTCATGAGATTCGCACCACCAAGTTTCAGTAATGCCTATGATATCATACTGTTTGATTGCTGCAAGGACTTCTAGTTCCCCCTTTTTACCTTAAAGGCTTCTAGCATTTACATACATACAATTAATATAAGTATTTCCCCTTGTGCTTGGGACATCATTTTCTATATGCAGTATTGATGACCCATAATTGTTGTTAGTTAGTGTTTTGGCAATACCATCGGTAATACCCTCATTAGTACCCTTGCCGGCTGCTCTTTCCCTCCGACCTTCTCCACCCCCATTTAGTTCACTACCTCCATCCTTACTATTCTCACTGCATGACCCGTAGTTTCTAGCTAAACCCTTCCCCCAGGCACCTAGTTTAAAATCTCCTCCAACCTTCTAACCATCCTTCCCCCCAGCACTGCTGCCCCCTCCTCATTCCGATGCAATCTATCGCAACAAAAAAGATGGCGCCTGACTGAGAAGTCCGCCCAGTGTTCCAGGCACACAAACCCCTCTTTCCTACACCAGTCTCTAAGCCACACATTTACCTCCCTAATCTCCCTCTGCCTCCCTTGGCTAGTACATGGCACAGGTAATATTTCAGAGAATATTACCTTAGATGTCCTTGCCTTTAGTTTCTGGCCTAAGTCCCTATAATCTTTCTTAAGGACATCCCACCTACCACTAACTTTGTTGTTCGTGTCAACATGCACCAAGACCACCGGGTTGTTCCCAGCCCCACCCAACATCTTTCTACCCGGTCCGCGATGTGCCGTACCCGAGCACCCGGGAGACAACAGACTGTATGGCGCAGAGGCGGAACTACTGCCAGTGCAACCAGTGCGTTGCACTGGGGCCCGCCACTGTCCAGGGGCCCAAAGCATGTAATGAGTCAAACTGACTCATTACATGCCGCTGTGTGCTGCGGGCAACCATTGCCTGCAGCACACAGCCTCCCGGACAGAGAGGAGAGGAGCACAGCGGTACGGGGGAGAAGGAAGAGGAGGGAGGTGGAGGAGGGAGCCGCAGCAGTGCTTTGCTACTGGTTGAGGTGCTGCTGCTGCTGCTGTCCCTCTGCTTCACTATAGGCTGTCTTCCGAGAACAACCTATAGTGAAGCAGAGGGACAGCAGTAGCAGTGCCTCAACCAGTAGCAAAGCGCTGCTGCGGCTCCCTCCTCCACCTCCCTCCTCCTCCTTCTCTCCTGCCCGGGAATCGTGATCTGCCAGAAGCTGCACCGAGGAGCCTGAGCCAGCGGAGAGGGTAAGTATAATTCTTTCTTTCTTTCTTTCTTTCTTTCTTTCTTTCTTTCTTTCTTTCTTTCTTTCTTTCCATGTGCAAAAAGGGGGACTGTCTGCCGCAATGTGTAAAAAGGGGGAATCTGCCTGCCGCAATGTGTAAAAAGGGGGAATCTGCCTGCCGTAATGTGTAAAAAGGGGGAATCTTTGCCGCAATGTGTATAAAGGGGGAATCTGCCTGACGTAATGTGTAAAAAGGGTGAATCTGCCTGACATGATGTGCAAAAAGGGGGAATCTTTGCCGCAATGTGTAAAAAGGGGGAATCTGCCTGCCGCAATGTGTAAAAAGGGGGAATCTGCCTGCCGCAATGTGTAAAAAGGGGGAATCTGCCTGACGTGATGTGTAAAAAGGGGACGCTGTCTGCCACAATGTGTAAAAAAGGGACGCTGTCTGCCGTTATGTGTAAAAAGGGCACGCTGTCTGCCGTTATGTGTAAAAAGTGTACTCTGTCTGCCGCTATGTTTAACAAGAGCACGCTGTCTGCCGTTTTGTGTAAAAAGTGTACGCTGTCTGCCGCTATGTGTAACAAGGGCACGCTGTCTGCCGTTATGTGTAAAAAGGGGGACGCTGTCTGCCGTAATGTGTAAAAAGGGGACGCCGTCTGCTGTAATGTGTAAAAAGAGGAATCTGTCCGCCGTAAGGTGTAAAAGGGTCTGTACCTGGTGTAGTGGTGCTACTGTGCAACGTAATTTGAATAATGGAGACTACTGTGCACCGTTTTATGAATTGGTATTATTTTGTGGCCACACCCCTTCCCCACGAAGCCACGCCACTATGTATTTTTGCGCGCACTGCCCCTGTTTTGCATGCAGGGGTGGGGCTCCGATGCCGTTTCTTGCACACAGTGCTAAAATGTCTAGTTATGGCACTGTTGCTAGGTATCCATTTCTCTGGCCCTGAGCAGGTCCCCCTCACCAGATCCTCTCCAGGGGTGAGGTGGTGGACTTGGATGGGATGGGGGCCCACCGCTCGCTAGTTCCGCCACTGGTACGGCGATAATGGTCCCGGTAGCTGGCATTTCTTGAGTTGAAGCTGTTGCTGACACATGAGAAAAAGCCTCCGAAGAGTAATCACGTTTGCTCACTAGTATTTTCTGCCAGCAATTCACCAGTGATCGGATCTGAGCACACAATCACATCTTTGTTTTTTCTTACAGCTACTGTCACCAGCTACAATGAGCTGAAGCGAGAAAGCCCAGCTGCTTGGAAATGGTGGAACAAACCATAATATCAGTGAGACATGGCTGAGGTTAGGATGCCACAGACCATCCAATGGTGGACCATCATCAGGAAAAGTAACAGCTGGACCATCATCTGGAAGTGGGAGAGCTGGCCCATCATCAGGAAGAACGGCACCATTATCAGGAAGAGAAAGTGCTGGACCATCATCAGAAGGAAGAAGAAATGAACCCAGTACCAGCAAAAATCAGACAGCTGCACTAAGGGCAGCACTCCTGAGGCTGTAGGACACCCTGAGGCCCATTCTGCCCAGTATTCCCACCTACGGCAGACGCACTGTTGCAGAAGGATGTACAGTACTATACCATCTGCTTGTCTAACATTGAAGTTGGAATGGAAATGGCGGTATCATCCTGCCACCATACCTTCACTGTCCCTTGCCTTACACAATGACTACAGATGAACAGCGTTAGTCCTGTGTGTGTCGCAAAAGTGCTGAGAACGGTACATTTTTTTCCATCTTATCTGAAGGACATCAAACAGAAGCAGAAGCAGAGGACCCAATCTAAACATCAAAAATATATAGCAATAAGCTTGTTCCTTTTTTTCTCTTTGTTTTAAGATCAATCATGTGTGTTAGTGTGTGTGTGTGTGTGTGTGTGTGTGTGTGTGTGTGTGTGTGTGTGTGTGTGTGTGTGTGTGTTTTCTGAACAATAAATAAGAACACAAGATACATTTTTCTTTAAATAAATCTGTAAATTTACACTTACAGAACATATACAGGTTGAGTATCCCATATCCAAATATTCCGAAATACGGAATATTCCGAAATACGGACTTTTTTGAGTGAGAGTGAGATAGTGAAACCTTTGTTTTTTGATGACTCAATGTACACAAACTTTGTTTAATACACAAAGTTATTAAAAATATTGTATTAAATGACCTTCAGGCTGTGTGTATAAGGTGTATATGAAACATAAATGAATTGTGTGAATGTACACACACTTTGTTTAATGTACAAAGTTATAAAAAATATTGGCTAAAATGACCTTCAGGCTGTGTGTATAAGGTGTATATGAAACATAAGTGCATTCTGTGCTTAGATTTAGGCCCCATCACCATGATATCTCATTATGGTATGCAATTATTCCAAAATACGGAAAAATCCGATATCCAAAATACCTCTGGTCCCAAGCATTTTGGATAAGGGATACTCAACCTGTAGTACAATAATATTGCATTTGCTGCTTTCTCCCTTCTCTTAGGTGACACACGCATCAGAACTGGTACATTTTGGACAGGCCCTGGGACTACACATAGGGCCTGAATCATATTTGTAAGTAAAGCAAAAAAGCAAGTAAATGGGCTAAATCATATTGCATTGTAGGTGGGGAGATGTATTATGTTCAGCAGGGCCGGTGCTAGGGTGTTCGGCGCCCCCCTGCAAACTATAAATTTGCGCCCTCCCATATTCCTTTGGCGCGCGCCGGGGAAAAGGGTGTGGTCTCACAAGTAAGGGCCATAGCCACACAATAGTACCCCCATTAAAAATTACTCCACAATGTAGCACAATCTTATTCATCTTATACGTAATGCCCCACCCGTAGTAGTAGCATCCTTATGCATAATGCCCCCCCAGTAGTAGTAACATCCTTATATATAATGCCCCCCAAGTAGTAGTCTCATCCTTATACGTAATGACCCCCCCAGTGGTAGCATCGTTACACGTAATGGCCCCCCTGTAGTAGTAGCGTCTTTATATGTAATACCCCCCTGTAGTAACATAGTAACATAGTATCTGAGGTTGAAAAAAGACAATTGTCCATCGAGTTCAACCTATACGTGGTCTCCTATGCATGATGATTTGACTAAAATTTCTGACTGATGCTGCTGTCAGCCATTGCATTTTATCCCTATTTATAGTAACTATAATGCATGACTATGCACCATACCCCTGGATATCCTTATCCATTAGGAATTTATCTAACCCATTCTTAAAGGTGTTGACAGATTCCGCCATTACAACTCCCTCGGGCAGGGAATTCCAAACACGTATTGTCCTTACCGTGAAAAAACCTTTACGCCGTATTGTGCGGAATCTCCTCTCCTCTAACCTGAGCGAGTGTCCACGAGTCCTCTGTGTTGATCTAACCAAAAACAGGTCCCGCGCAAGCTCTGTGTATTGTCCCCTTATATATTTGTAGATGTTGATCATATCCCCTCTTAGTCTCCGCTTTTCCAATGTAAACATGCCTAGTCTTTCAAGCCTTTCCTTGTATTCCATCGTCTCCATGCCCTTAATTAGTTTGGTCGCCCTCCTCTGTACCTTTTCAAGCTCCAGGATATCCTTTTTGTAGTACGGTGCCCAGAATTGTACACAGTATTCAAGGTGTGGCCTCACAAGTGATTTATATAACGGGAGTATAATACTCTCGTCCCTAGCATCAATACCCCGTTTTATGCATGCTAGTATCTTAGTAGTAGCGTCTTTACATGTAATGCGCCCCCCCCCCCAGTAGTAGCATCCTTATAAGTAATGCCCCCCTAGTAGTAGTAGCGTCCTTACATGTAATGCGCCCCCCCCCCCGTAGTAGCGTCCATAAAGCGCACGCACACAGACATACCTCTCACACACACACACACACACACACACACACACACACACACACACACACACACACAATTCAGACATATACATATACACACACATATACACACACACACTTCTCTCTCACCCTTCACTTACCTAAGCCAGTCTCCCTCTGTACACTAGAGCAGCCTGGTCCGTGTAGCTCCGCCCCCTCATGTCCCGCTTAGCCCCGCCCCTTCCATCCCATGTAGCTCCGCCCCCTTCTGTCCCGTACGCAGCGCTGTCCTGTCACACAGGTGAGGGGAGGAGAGGGAGGAAGCTTTAAGGCTGCAGGCGCCGCTGCCAGTGCCTGACATACAGTGACAGGCACAGCAGCAGCAGTAGCAGCAGGGGGGACAGGACGGCGCAGCAGGGAAGGTCTGCAGAGCAGGGAAAGCACCTCTCTGTCCCAGCGCCTCCCTGCACTGCATCCCTTCGTTGAGCGGGTAGCGCCGGGCCTGATGTTCAGACAGATATAGATTTGGGCGGGGTGTGTTCAAACTGAAATCTAAATTGCAGTGTAAAAATAAAGCTGTCTAACATTTGTGGATTAAATGCAAAAGCAGCCACTGTTTAAGCTGCACAGAAAAAAATATAACCCAATACAACTAAACAGAAAGGAAAGCTGGGTATTAGAGCTACTGGCGACACCCCCCCCCCCCAAAAAAAAAAACGACATTAGGCAGCCACCTCATGGGTGTGTTGGAAGAGCTGATAAGCTGCTAATTACTTTTTAATATATTGATAGCTACATCCAACTCATCGATAACTTAAGCACTTGAAAATGTCATCATTAATGTCGACATAGACAAAATGAAATCATAGGAAATGTTGGCATTGTCATAATGTAGACAGGCTTAGGGTTAGGTACAGAATGACTACAAAAACAGTTTGTCGACATTCTAAAAATGCAGACATAACATCACTGTCCAATGTCTACATTATAAACATGTCAACTTAATGATTGACTGTAGACATTGTGAATGAAGAACATATAGGGGAATATGTAATAGTTTCCAAGTTTGCCAGAGGTGCGGGATGCCAGCTGAACTCTGACTTTTTTTTTTTAAAAGGGTAATCATTTTACAAGGCAAAACTATGCCTTGGAAATAATTGCCCCTTTAAAAAAAACATCCAAGTTCAGCCGGCATCCCACACCTTCAGCCAACTCGGACCCTATTACATATGCCCCATACTCCTGTTTTGTATATATGATTAGTTACTGTGTATTCTGTCTGTATCTCCAGTATTCTGTCTTGGGGAGACCACATGAAAGAAGATATTTATTATTATTATTATTATTATTATTATCATCATCATTATTATCATTGTCTATTTATTACAGGGTTTACTACTTAGAGTTCCTGTGCTACACTGATAATATAAAAAGAAAAAAAAAGATTTAGATCCCAACATTTCCAATACCAAAGATGGGCCATTAATAAATAATGGTGATCTTAGATACAGTATATACAGGTTGAGTATCCCTTATCCAATATGCTTGGGACCAGAAGTATTTTGGATATCGGATTTTTCCGTATTTTGGAATAATTGCATACCATAATGATATATCATGACAATGGGACCCAAGTCTAATCACAGAATGCATTTATGTTTCATATACACCTTATACACACAGCCTGAAGGTCATTTTAGCAGAGCCGGATTAAGGGCGGGGCACAGGGGGTAAGTAACCCTGCCCCCCCCCCCCCCGCTCTGCAAGGACCACCCGCTGCAGATCGTATCTTAATTACCGTTCCGCAGCGCTGCAACCACTTACTGCCGGCATCACAGTTCAAGCGCCGGTGGCAGGACGGAAGGCTATAATAAAGTGAAAGCCTGCGTCTGCGCAGGCTCCAGTGTGGTCACACTGAGTGTCCGCGGGCCCAGCGCAGCCGCCGTGTGAGCTGCAGGGAACGAAGGAGGGTTGGCGGTGGGAGCAGAAAAGTTCAATCTCGGGAGAGGAGCGGTCAGCACGCTACAGCATTCAGAGTGTGCACTGCACACAGCCCGGCAGCATCATCGTTATCGCAAAAAAAAAAAGTAAGACAGCAGTGATTTTTTTTTTTAAATCAATTAAAGGATGTATCTATATACTATATAACCATAGGATTGGCACTCCAATATGTTAAGTGGAGACCGTAGTAAGCACACCAGTACAGCACTGCAGCAGGTAGATATATTTATATAAAGATAAATTAATTCCATATCAACGTTTCGGCCAGTTGACCCCGAAACGTCAGTATGGAATTAATTTGTTTTGTTATATATATGCTGCTGTGCTGTGGTGTTTACTACGGTCTCTACTTCCTGGGATTATATATATATAATAACCTTTCTCACGCGCTAGTTGTTAAAGATGCAGCACCTCACAGTAGGGGTTGGGTATGTGTAACTGGCTGTCAGGAGACCGCCGGTCACAATACCGATGTCGGGATCCCGGCTGCTAGATGGGGGAGGGGGGGGGGGGGCGATCGCAACGAAGCCCCTTGCGGGCTCGCCACACAGCAGGCTTGTACACCCATGAGTGGGAATAGTCCCTGTTGGTTGGCATGCCGACCGTCGGGATTGTGAGGGTTCGGGATGTAGGCGCCGGTATTGTGACTGGTAGTCTCCTGACCACCGGTCACATAACTACATCCTAACAGTAAAACCCCTGCTAGCGGGAACCAAACAACAAAATACAGGAACTAGAGGGCGCTGGGACCTTAAGGAATGATTGTCTTGTTAGTGGACAATCATCCTGGGCCCTCTAGTTCCTGTATTTTGAGATATATATATATATATACGGGATGCGGTCAAGATGCCGCCGGCCGGAATCCCGGCGGTCGAAATACCGACGCCGGAATCCCGACCGCCACAATCCCGACATATTCTCCCTCCGTGGGTGTCCACGACACCCATAGAGGGAGAATATAATAGTGTGCCGAGCGTAGCGAGGCACCGTGCCCGCAGCGTGGCGAGGCACCGTGCCCGCAGCGTGGCGATCGAAGCGAGCCCGCAAGGGGCTGCGTTCCGCTCGCCACCCCTGTCGGGATTGTGTGGTCGGGATTCCGGCCGGCGGCATTTAGTACTGATCCCATATATATATAGTTTGCAAGTAAATTGGTTAAGTTAGTGGGGAAGACTTTAGGGCCCCCGGTTATAAGTGCCCCGGGCCCCCTGAAGCCTTAATCCAGCTCTGAATTTTAGGCAATATTTTTAATAACTTTGTGCATAAAACAAACTTTGTGTACATACACACAATTACACACAATTCATTTATGTGTTGTATACACCTTATACACACAGCCGGAAAGTAATTTAATACAATATTTTTTATAACTTTGCGTATTAAACAAAGTTTGTGTACATTGATCCATCAGAAAACAAAGATATCACGATCTCATTCTCACTCAAAAAATTCTACATTTCGGAATATTCCGTATTTTGGAATATTTGGATATGGATTACTCAACTTGTACTACATTTTTATTTTTTTACATCTTTCTGCAACATGGAATTTATGGTGGCTACTTATCTTAGCCCTACATGTGTGTTATTTGAAAAACAAATACAGTATTATAGTGACATCTACAGGAACAGAAATAAAGTGTGTGAAAATGATGACAATAATCATTCAGAATTTTGCTTCTTTAAACATATGGTGTATAACCGTACTCACTTCATTTACATGTACCCATTGCATAGACTAGTGTTTTGCAGTAATATTCAGGAGAATGATGCCAAAATATTCATTGAGCTGCATCCACCAAGGGGGCTATTCAGAGATGGATGCAGATCTTGCTTCCACAGCAAACTCTGCGTCCATATACTCACATGCTGGGGGCCGCCCAGTACAGGGCAAGGCCGCCCTGCATGTGTATTGTGCCGCCTCACGATGCGTTTATGAACGCATCAAATAGAGGACGACCCCTGGCTGCAGCAGGCTGCCCAGCACCATCTTTTGTTTTCGCAGCGGCTGAGTGTGACGTCACGCAGCCGCCCCCAAAACACTCTAGACATGCCTGCATTCACCAGACCACTCCCCAAAAACACCACGTTGACGCTCCCCCCCGACCCTGCCAAACCCTATACAATCGCATCCTTTCGGGATGCTATCGCATGGTGAAGGGTTGAGCAGGTGCACAATAGCCGCTGCATGTGCGCAGACCCATTGGATGTGGCCGCTGTGTGCAAACATATTGCTGCGTCCAGGTGTGAATCAGCCCCTCGCCCACTCTTGTGAAAGAGTCTGAGAGACGCATGAATTTTTGGGAAAGCCCATGAACTTCAGGGAGAGCAGGTCATCTACCTACGTCCTGCCCACTAACTAGTGAACTGGGTGGGATGATGGTGTGATAATCATAGTCTGTGTGAAGCCACAAGACATGCGTTTCTGTTATGGGGTAGCGCATGTAGGGCCTAACTCAGAGATGTACGCAAGTGCAGACGCAGCTGTGAATTTGTACGCAGCGGCCTTGCGAATATAAGCTAATGTTGCAGCCGGCAGGAGTTGATTTGCCGCTTGCGTACAAAGGCGCAACTATCCGGCACACATTGGACAAACATCGATCATCTGAGTAATCCTATGATCATTTAGCATGGCCGCTGAAAGTAAAACGCCGGAGTCATTGTAACTGTGTATGGGATCACAGTCGCAGACTGTGACACACCCCAGAAACGGTCGCTGCATGCCTGTATTTGAGTTGCCAATCCCCTATTACAACCCACACATGGTCTCTTACTGTTAATCACTTTACAAGTAAATCCTCTCTGTGACCACCATCGCAAAACCATTGCGGCACATGCGCAGTGTGACTAACATACATGCACAGTGGCAAATAATCGATCTACGCCATTGTGTCCATCTCTGAATCAGGCCCATAGTGACATGACACGGCTCACACTGCCAACCCATAGTGGCCACTTTCATTAACAAAGTAGGCAAGTATGACTCATACCTATAAAATAGGCATATACATTTTGTGCAGGCCCCAGGCCTCTTTGGAAGAGAGGCCTAGGGCCTGCACAAAATGTATATGCCTATTTTATAGGTATGAGTCATACTTGCTAGAGATGTGCACCGGAAATTTTTCGGGTTTTGTGTTTTGGTTTTGGGTTCGGTTCCGCGGCCGTGTTTTGGGTTCGACCGCGTTTTGGCAAAACCTCACCGATTTTTTTTTGTCGGATTCGGGTGTGTTTTGGATTCGGGTGTTTTTTTCAAAAAACACTAAAAAACAGCTTAAATCATAGAATTTGGGGGTCATTTTGATCCCAAAGTATTATTAACCTCAAAAACCATAATTTACACTCATTTTCAGTCTATTCTGAATACCTCACACCTCACAATATTATTTTTAGTCCTAAAATTTGCACCGAGGTCGCTGGATGACTAAGCTAAGCGACCCTAGTGGCCGACACAAACACCTGGCCCATCTAGGAGTGGCACTGCAGTGTCACGCAGGATGTCCCTTCCAAAAAACCCTCCCCAAACAGCACATGACGCAAAGAAAAAAAGAGGCGCAATGAGGTAGCTGTGTGAGTAAGCTAAGCGACCCTAGTGGCCGACACAAACACCTGGCCCATCTAGGAGTGGCACTGCAGTGTCACGCAGGATGTCCCTTCCAAAAATCCCTCCCCAAACAGCACATGACGCAAAGAAAAAAAGAGGCGCAATGAGGTAGCTGTGTGAGTAAGCTAAGCGACCCTAGTGGCCGACACAAACACCTGGCCCATCTAGGAGTGGCACTGCAGTGTCACGCAGGATGGCCCTTCCAAAAAACACTCCCCAAACAGCACATGACGCAAAGAAAAAAAGAGGCGCAATGAGGTAGCTGTGTGAGTAAGCTAAGCGACCCTAGTGGCCGACACAAACACCTGGCCCATCTAGGAGTGTCACTGCAGTGTCACGCAGGATGGCCCATCCAAAAAACACTCCCCAAACAGCACATGACGCAAATAAAAATGAAAGAAAAAAGAGGTGCAAGATGGAATTGTCCTTGGGCCCTCCCACCCACCCTTATGTTGTATAAACAGGACATGCACACTTTAACCAACCCATCATTTCAGTGACAGGGTCTGCCACACGACTGTGACAGAAATGACGGGTTGGTTTGGACCCCCACCGAAAAAGAAGCAATTAATCTCTCCTTGCACAAACTGGCTCTACAGAGGCAAGATGTCCACCTCATCATCATCCTCCGATATATCACCGTGTACATCCCGCTCCTCACAGATTATCAATTCGTCCCCACTGGAATCCACCATCTCAGCTCCCTGTGTACTTTGTGGAGGCAATTGCTGCTGGTCAATGTCTCCACGGAGGAATTGATTATAATTCATTTTAATGAACATCATCTTCTCCACATTTTCTGGAAGTAACCTCGTACGCCGATTGCTGACCAGGTGAGCGGCGGCACTAAACACTCTTTCGGAGTACACACTTGTGGGAGGGCAACTTAGGTAGAATAAAGCCAGTTTGTGCAAGGGCCTCCAAATTGCCTCTTTTTCCTGCCAGTATAAGTACGGACTGTCTGACGTGCCTACTTGGATGCGGTCACTCATATAATCCTCCACCATTCTTTCAATGGTGACAGAATCATATGCAGTGACAGTAGACGACATGTCCGTAATCGTTGTCAGGTCCTTCAGTCCGGACCAGATGTCAGCATCAGCAGTCGCTCCAGACTGCCCTGCATCACCGCCAGCGGGTGGGCTCGGAATTCTGAGCCTTTTCCTCGCACCCCCAGTTGCGGGAGAATGTGAAGGAGGAGATGTTGACAGGTCGCGTTCCGCTTGACTTGACAATTTTGTCACCAGCAGGTCTTTGAACCCCAGCAGACTTGTGTCTGCCGGAAAGAGAGATCCAAGGTAGGTTTTAAATCTAGGATCGAGCACGGTGGCCAAAATGTAGTGCTCTGATTTCAACAGATTGACCACCCGTGAATCCTTGTTAAGCGAATTAAGGGCTGCATCCACAAGTCCCACATGCCTAGCGGAATCGCTCCCTTTTAGCTCCTCCTTCAATGCCTCCAGCTTCTTCTGCAAAAGCCTGATGAGGGGAATGACCTGACTCAGGCTGGCAGTGTCTGAACTGACTTCACGTGTGGCAAGTTCAAAAGGTTGCAGAACCTTGCACAACGTTGAAATCATTCTCCACTGCGCTTGAGACAGGTACATTCCACCTCCTATATCGTGCTCAATTGTATAGGCTTGAATGGCCTTTTGCTGCTCCTCCAACCTCTGAAGCATATAGAGGGTTGAATTCCACCTCGTTACCACTTCTTGCTTCAGATGATGGCAGGGCAGGTTCAGGCGTTTTTGGTGGTGCTCCAGTTTTCTGTACGTGGTGCCTGTACGCCGAAAGTGTCCCGCAATTCTTCTGGCCACCGACAGCATCTCTTGCACGCCCCTCTCGTTTTTTTAAAAATTCTGCACCACCAAATTCAAGGTATGTGCAAAACATGGGACGAGCTGGAATTTGCCCATATTTAATGCACACACAATATTGCTGGCGTTGTCCGATGCCACAAATCCACAGGAGAGTCCAATTGGGGTAAGCCATTCCGCGATGATCTTCCTCTGTTGCCGTAAGAGGTTTTCAGCTGTGTGCGTATTCTGGAAACCGGTGATACAAAGCGTAGCCTGCCTAGGAAAGAGTTGGCGTTTGCGAGATGCTGCTACTGGTGCCGCCGCTGCTGTTCTTGCGGCGGGAGTCCATACATCTACCCAGTGGGCTGTCACAGTCATATAGTCCTGACCCTGCCCTGCTCCACTTGTCCACATGTCCGTGGTTAAGTGGACATTGGGTACAGCTGCATTTTTTAGGACACTGGTGACTCTTTTTCTGAGGTCTGTGTACATTTTCGGTATCGCCTGCCTAGAGAAATGGAACCTAGATGGTATTTGGTACCGGGGACACAGTACCTCCAACAAGTCTCTAGTTGGCTCTGCAGTAATGATGGATACCGGAACCACGTTTCTCACCACCCAGGATGCCAAGGCCTCAGTTATCCGCTTTGCAGCAGGATGACTGCTGTGATATTTCATCTTCCTCGCAAAGGACTGTTGGACAGTCAATTGCTTGGTGGAAGTAGTAAAAGTGGTCTTACGAGTACGACTTCCCCTCTGGGATGACCATCGACTCCCAGCAGCAACAACAGCAGCGCCAGCAGCAGTAGGCGTTACACGCAAGGATGCATCGGAGGAATCCCAGGCAGGAGAGGACTCGTCAGAATTGCCAGTGACATGGCCTGCAGGACTATTGGCATTCCTGGGGAAGGAGGAAATTGACACTGAGGGAGTTGGTGGGGTGGTTTGCGTGAGCTTGGTTACAAGAGGAAGGGATTTACTGGTCAGTGGACTGCTTCCGCTGTCGCCCAAAGTTTTTGAACTTGTCACTGACTTATTATGAATGCGCTGCAGGTGACGTATAAGGGAGGATGTTCCGAGGTGGTTAACGTCCTTACCCCTACTTATTACAGCTTGACAAAGGCAACACACGGCTTGACAAATGTTGTCCGCATTTCTGGTGAAATACTTCCACACCGAAGAGGTGATTTTTTTGGTATTTTCACCAGGCATGTCAACGGCCCTATTCCTCCCACGGACAACAGGTGTCTCCCCGGGTGCCTGACTTAAACAAACCACCTCACCATCAGAATCCTCCTTGTCAATTTCCTCCCCAGCGCCAGCAACACCCATATCCTCCTCATCCTGGTGTACTTCAACACTGACATCTTCAATCTGACTATCAGGAACTGGACTGCGGGTGCTCCTTCCAGCACTTGCAGGGGGCGTGCAAATGGTGGAAGGCGCATGCTCTTCACGTCCAGTGTTGGGAAGGTCAGGCATCGCAACCGACACAATTGGACTCTCCTTGTGGATTTGGGATTTGGAAGAACGCACAGTTCTTTGCGGTGCTTTTGCCAGCTTGAGTCTTTTCATTTTTCTAGCGAGAGGCTGAGTGCTTCCATCCTCATGTGAAGCTGAACCACTAGCCATGAACATAGGCCAGGGCCTCAGCCGTTCCTTGCCACTCCGTGTGGTAAATGGCATATTGGCAAGTTTACGCTTCTCCTCCGACAATTTTATTTTAGGTTTTGGAGTCCTTTTTTTACTGATATTTGGTGTTTTGGATTTTACATGCTCTGTACTATGACATTGGGCATCGGTCTTGGCAGACGACGTTGCTGGCATTTCATCGTCTCGGCCATGACTAGTGGCAGCAGCTTCAGCACGAGGTGGAAGTGGATCTTGATCTTTCCCTAATTTTGGAACCTCAACATTTTTGTTCTCCATATTTTAATAGGCACAACTAAAAGGCACCTCAGGTAAACAATGGAGATGGATGGATACTAGTATACTTATGGATGGACTGCCGAGTGCCGACACAGAGGTAGCTACAGCCGTGGACTACCGTACTGTGTCTGCTGCTAATATAGACTGGATGATAATGAGATGAAATCAATATAATATCACTAGTACTGCAGCCGGACAGGTATGTATATTTATTATGTAATGACTGATGACGGACCTGCTGGACACTGTCAGCTCAGCAGCACCGCAGACTGCTACAGTAAGCTACTATACTATAGTAGTATGTACAAAGAAGAAAGAAAAAAAAAACCACGGGGAGGTGGTATACAATTATGGATGGACTGCCGAGTGCCGACACAGAGGTAGCTACAGCCGTGGACTAACGTACTGTGTCTGCTGCTAATATAGACTGGATGATAATGAGATGAAATCAATATAATATCACTAGTACTGCAGCCGGACAGGTATGTATATTTATTATGTAATGACTGATGATGGACCTGCTGGACACTGTCAGCTCAGCAGCACCGCAGACTGCTACAGTAAGCTACTATACTATAGTAGTATGTACAAAGAAGAAAGAAAAAAAAAAACCACGGGGAGGTGGTATACAATTATGGATGGACTGCCGAGTGCCGACACAGAGGTAGCTACAGCCGTGGACTAACGTACTGTGTCTGCTGCTAATATAGACTGGATGATAATGAGATGAAATCAATATAATATCACTAGTACTGCAGCCGGACAGGTATGTATATTTATTATGTAATGACTGATGACGGACCTGCTGGACACTGTCAGCTCAGCAGCACCGCAGACTGCTACAGTAAGCTACTATACTATAGTAGTATGTACAAAGAAGAAAGAAAAAAAAAAACCACGGGGAGGTGGTATACAATTATGGATGGACTGCCGAGTGCCGACACAGAGGTAGCTACAGCCGTGAACTAACGTACTGTGTCTGCTGCTAATATAGACTGGATGATAATGAGATGAAATCAATATAATATCACTAGTACTGCAGCCGGACAGGTATGTATATTTATTATGTAATGACTGATGACGGACCTGCTGGACACTGTCAGCTCAGCAGCACCGCAGACTGCTACAGTAAGCTACTATAGTAGTATGTATAAAGAAGAATGAAAAAAAAAAAACCACGGGTAGGTGGTATACAATATTATATATATATATATATATATATTATATACAATTATATATATATATATATATATATATATATATTAAACTGGTGGTGATTGATTATTAAACTGGTGGTCAGGTCACTGGTCACACTATCAGCAACTTGCAAGTAGTACTCCTAAGCAGACAATCACAAAATATATTATACTGGTCTGGTGGTCAGTGTGGTCACAATGGCAGTGTGGCACTGACTCTGGCAGCAAAAGTGTGCACTGTACGTTATATGTACTCCTGAGTCCTGCTCTCAGACTCTAACTGCTCCCCACTGTCAGTGTCTCCCCCACAAGTCAGATAATTAATACAGTCACACTATCTAATCTATATCACTTCAGCAAGTAGTAGTAGTATAGTAGTACTCCTCCTAATAATGCTCCCCAAAATTACTACTACTGTGTCTCTCTCTACTGTCTCACTCTCTTCTCTAAACGGAGAGGACGCCAGCCACGTCCTCTCCCTATGAATCTCAATGCACGTGTGAAAATGGCGGCGACGCGCGGCTCCTTATATAGAATCCGAGTCTCGCGATAGAATCCGAGCCTCGCGAGAATCCGACAGCGGGATGATGACGTTCGGGCGCGCTCGGGTTAACCGAGCAAGGCGGGAAGATCCGAGTCGCTCGGACCCGTGTAAAAAAAACTGAAGTTCGGGCGGGTTCGGTTTCCGAGGAACCGAACCCGCTCATCTCTAAAAAAAAACTGAAGTTCGGGCGGGTTCGGTTTCCGAGGAACCGAACCCGCTCATCTCTAGTTGATACTGGGTTATTTGTGCGGTGTGAAAGGGGTATAAGTGTCATTCAGTATTTTTTCAAATGATCTTAATAAAAATCTGTCTGTATTTGTTTATCAGATAAGGGCCTAAAAGTGGATACAGTTTTTTGCATTTTGTATTTCTTATCTCTCTGGACAACTGGAGACACATCTTTTATGGTCTCTGCTGCTATTTGATGTATTGTTTATAACAACTGTCTGTCTTTTTCTGCTGAATTATGTTCGGTTTATATCCAAACATCAGTAACTGTGTTTTCTTGTGCACTGTACACATCCAGCATAATAAAAATATTTTTGGGGAAAATGCTTCAAAATTCAAACACATGACTGTGCCTGAAATACCGTAGGGTGACTAATAGAAGGCAAGTCATTTATGAATGCTTAATATATATTTACAGTATATTCCTTTGCTTCTCTGCAAGGACTATTTGGGACTCACATATACAGTACATATAAATTCCATACAGATTTTGCTATATATTTTTACCAGGGCCGTAACTAGGTGTGTGCGGAGGGGGTACCACACATAGCGCTGCAGCGTAGGGGGCGCTGTTACCAGCACTTGTCAAATAACTGTTTTAATTACTTTCACTTGCAGCTTCCCCCCCTTTTTGAAACCCAGCATCTCCTGACCGTCCCTGTCTCCTACCCCCACACTTTCTGTCACTAATACCTATACAGCAGGGGTGTTAAACCCGTGGCCCATGGGCCGCATGCGGCCCCTACCGCATCCTTTTGCGCCTCATGGCCAGGAGGCCTTATGTGGCCTGTTGGCAGGGAATTGAGCCAGAAAGCTGACCAGGTGAGCGGTGTCCGCCCGGCTCTGGCCCCCACTCCAGGATGTAGACAACTACATCCAGGCTCCGTAGGATGACCATGCACCGGCTCAGCAGCCGCCACCCCCAAGCCCCAGCGGCAGCAGCAGCGGACATGGGCAGAAACAGACTCTGGACAGCAGCAGAGAGAGAGGAGGGGAGTGGGCTGGAGCCGTGGCAGCAGGCTGAGGCACAGGCCAGCAGCACGGCCCCCAGCACACACAACACGGCCAGCGAGCAGGGGAGTTACTCCATCACCTCCCACCAAGCATCTCAACTGCAGCACGGTGCGGCTCTGCTCATCTGCCTGGCAACCCAGTGGTGTCTCTGGCAACTTCGGCAGCAATACGTGACACTGATTTCAGCAGGGGGCAGGGGAATGGGTGAGGGGGAATGGGGGATGGTGGTAGAGGCACTATACTGGGGGCATTATTTGTATCTGGCATTATAGGGGGGGAGGGGGGGGGAAATTATTAAATATTCCACAATAAAGAATAATCCACTATCCAAAATGCTTCTGGTCCCAAGCATTTTGGATAAGGGATACTCACCCCTTGATGAAGTCAGACAGACGAAACACGTTGGATGTACCTCATGTGACTCTCCATATTAAGATAAGCAGGAATCTCTCATTTTTAATTCCTTTTTATTTTGGCTTAAAATTATGTTTTTAGCCTTTTATTAGTATTCAGTATTTTGCCATTCCCTTTATTTTAGTACGTCTCAGTTTTTAACTGTATCCTTTATTTTATTATATGTGGAAATAAATTTATTGTTAACATTTTTATCCCAATACTACGCATCTCTTCATAGATATTTATATTTATTCAGACACCGTTGGTCGCTGATACCCCTATCCCCCCATTCCTATATTTAAAAAAAAAAAGGCATCCTACCTATGCCAAATACTTAGAGGCTAGCTGACACCCTATAAGAATAAGGGAGTGTTAGTATTGTGGTGATAATAATAGCCATTTATTTGAATTTATTCATACTCACCTGTGGCGCCGTACTTCTATTGCTTCCTATATATATATATATATATATATATATATACAGCATTCGTGGACTTGACTTGGTAGCGCATGCGCAGGCCTCAGAAAAAATGACGCTGCTGCCATTTTTTCGGAGACTTGCGATGCGCTGTACACTCTGGCACTGTGCTAGAGTCTCTCTAGTGCTCAGATCGCTCACAGCGCTGCAGGCTACAGAGAAGGGGGGGACACACGGACACCAGAAAGGTAAGTATAAATGAAATGGGTGCGGTGTGGGCCCCCTCTGGACCCAGGGGCCCATGTGCACCGCACATACTGCACCCATTATAGATACGCCAGTGAGTCCCGGGTGTGACAGTATATTGGAATGTATTATTTAATGATGGGTATTGTGGCTGAATGGCGGCAAGCTCTCGGGCTAAGTGCATGAATGTGGTATAAAGAGGATTTGTGTCCAAATCCATTTCCTAACAGTGTTCTATAAATGTGTGTAATATATATTGTGACAAGAACACTGGGATAGTGTTTGAGGGCACGTATGTTTGTCCCAGGTTCTTGTCTTACATGTATTAGAAAAATGAAAACTTCTAGGAATATGTTTTGTTTTGTTAGAACCGTTTTAGTTTGCTGGAAAAGCTGGATAAGGGCCCTGAGAGAGAGATAGGACGAGTTCCAGACATTGGGCCCAGTTCAGATCTTTGGCCTCACAGAAGGCTAATCAGGGCTTTCAGCTGTGCAAGAGTCTTATAGGGCTTCTAGCCTGATTAATGTGTGCAGACTGCCTGGGAAGACGGCAGGATCTTTGTGAGAGAAATACGCTTCCTGATACAAGTGAGCTATACAGTGTTTACTGGAGAACTCTGTGTTTTTGTTTAGTGATAGTTAGGAACATCTTGTGTTTAGTTAGTGCCGGACAGGCAAGGTATTTTCTTTTGGTGTTTGTTTTATTTTCTGTATAATAAAACTGGCTGGGGCCAGTTGTACCAGAAACTGGACTTGTGTGGTTCCTCAGATGCTGCGTGCTGCCATTTACCCCAGGAAACGGCACCTTGTACCCTTACAGTGTTACAACTTGGTGGAGAATGCGAGCATGCCGTTCTGCGCATAAGTGAAAGCAGCAGCTTTGTGAGGCCTGCAGTAAACGGTGGTTTATGCAGATACAGCCCAGTGTGAAGTTACTGAGACTCGCCCTGAGGATTTGATATATGTCCTGGGTGAAAGCAGCTACAAAGCCGCCTGAAAAGTCTATCGACATGGAGGAACTGCTCAAAGCCTAGCTGCAAGCTACAGTGGCTCAGCAGGAGGCCAACAGACAGCAGCAGGTGGCAATGGAGGAAAATTGGAGACTACAGCGAGAGGCCTTAACAGAAGTGATGCAGAGCCTTGCAGCCCGGATTGGAGATCTGGCCGTCAGTGCTCCGACCAGCTCTAGTTCTATACGGGCCAGTCACTTCCTGCAGAAAATGACAGAGGCTGATGATGTGGAGGCCTACCTGGCCACGTTTGAAAGGACTGCCGAGCGTGAGAACTGGCCGAAAGCACAGTGGGCCAGTCTGCTGGCACCTTTTCTGTCAGGTGAGCCCCAAAAAGCGTACTTTGATTTAAGCCCCGCTGAGGCTCGGGACTATGAGAAACTAAAGACTGAGATCCTGACCCGCCTGGGAGTCACGCTGTCAGTACGAGCACAACGGGTGCACCGTTGGGTGTACGCCATGGAGAAGCCTCCTCGCTCCCAGATGCACGACCTTATTCAGCTAACAAAAAAATGGTTGCAGCCAGAGACATTAACTGGTCCCCAGATGGTTGAAAGAGTCGTCATGGACCGCTACTTGAGATCTTTGCCCATGGTCCTGCGCAAGTGGGTGAGCCATGGAAACCCGGGTACTGCTGACCAATTAGTGGACATGGTAGAGAGGTATTTGGCAGCAGAGGAACTACTGATGACCACCCAGCAACCCATAGATCCTCGACAGCGCCCTTCAGTAAAGACTGGTAAGACTGTTCCGTGGGAAAACGTTGCTGGGCGGTTAAGAGAACGCAAGGCTGGAGAGACTTTAAACACTGGCCCTGGAGACAGGCCAATGGGGCTAGAACGGTCTATGCTGCCCAAACGGGTTGATAATCGTGTGGTTAAATGTTTTAGGTGTGGTATGCCAGGTCATGTTATTGCCAATTGCCCAGTCACGCAAGAACCCATGCAATGTGATGCTGCCTTTGAATGTCGCAGAATGTCTTTCTTTGCTAGGTTAGCCTGTACTGTGGTACCTTCACCTGAGCTGGAAAAACAAATGTGTGATGTGTTCTTAGAGGGTAACCGGGTAGAGGCCTTGCTGGATTCAGGAAGTTTAGTTACCCTTGTGAAAGCTGGGTTAGTGAACCCCTTAAAGGTCCAGCAAATACCTATTGGGGTAACTTGCATACATGGGGATACCCAACATTATGTCACTGCTGAAGTGAATATAGAAACTTGTTGTGGGTCAGCAATTGTTAAAGTAGGACTGGTCCCCACCTTGGTGCATGAGGCCATTATAGGGAGGGATTTTCCTCATTTTTGGAAACTGTGGGAATCACGGTTATCAACAGATGTGAGAAGTAAAGAGCCAGTTGATAATACCGGTGATTTTATGGATGTACGTGTGTCTTCGGAACTTTCTGACCCTTTGCCTTTTGCTAGTTTGGCTGGGGAAGTGACAGATGGGGAGTCCAGTGAGGACCTTCTTGCTGGGAACAGAGACATAGTAGTTATAACTGAAAGCGTGCCTGACCTGGAGGTAAAGAAGGATCTGTTTGCGTCTGAACAGTTAAAGGATCCTACCTTAATAAAGGCTAGAGAGAATGTTAAGGTTGTTAATGGGGAATAATCCTTATAAAAACACAGCGCTTACAAAACCACCAAAAAATCCATATACTTATCAATTGATAACCACTATTATTTAATATCCAGTTTTTGCAGCTCCTAATGGTGGTACTGTTCCACCAATTGAATACTAACAATTATACACTAAACTTATCAAGGAGCGCCGAAACCAGATATATAATAAAAATAAATATATAGCTTTATTGAAATATAATCCACATATATATCCACATTTAAAAGTTATTAAAATGTATACAGTTGCTTGAATCCTGTGCCTTTGACTCAGTGTAAATGTCCGTTAAGACTTTCGTATGAATCCATCCATAAATGCATTGTAGTAAGTTTGTATCAACATCTCATAGATACAGTGTACATTCAAGTTAGTAAAGTCTCTGTAATCTCTGTTTCTGATGTAACACACATGCACGTGTATCCACGGGGGAGAACGCTGTGTTAGTTAAATGTCCCCAGCGATATGCTACGACCCCGGAATGTTATAGCCGCAATGTGAGCTAGTGAATACTCACGGCCGTCGCGGCTTGTATTGGACGGGGAGCGGACCTCCTTAGCCAGGTCACGCTTCAGCTGTATCCCCGGTTAACGGCTCGCCGGCCGATCGTGCAGTCACAGAGAGAGATGGAGAGTCGCCGACCAGCAGGATTCAAGTGAAAGTGCCCTCCTAGGAGGGCACTTTCACTTGAAGCGTGACCTGGCTAAGGAGGTCCGCTCCCCGTCCAATACAAGCCGCGACGGCCGTGAGTATTCACTAGCTCACATTGCGGCTATAACATTCCGGGTTCGTAGCATACCGCTGGGGACAATTAACTAACACAGCGTTCTCCCCCGTGGATACACGTGCATGTGTGTTACATCAGAAACAGAGATTACAGAGACTTTACTAACTTGGATGTACACTGTATCTATGAGATGTTGATACAAACTTACTACAATGCATTTATGGATGGATTCATACGAAAGTCTTAACGGACATTTACACTGAGTCAAAGGCACAGGATTCAAGCAACTGTATACATTTTAATAACTTTTAAATGTGGATATATATGTGGATTATATTTCAATAAAGCTGTATATTTATTTTTGTTAATGGGGAACCTGTGGTACCAGGTGACAGGGTTACGTATCCCCACATGGCCATCTGTAATGAGCTCTTGTACCACATTGTCAAAAGGGGTGAGGATGTGGTGAAACAGCTGGTAGTTCCCCAGCCTTATCGGAGAACGGTACTATATTTAGCTCATAGTCACATTACCGCAGGACATTTAGGGGCAGAAAAAACCACTGAAAGAGTTTTACAAAGGTTCTTTTGGCGAGGGGTTTATAAAGAAGTGTCTGAATATTGTTCTTCCTGTCCTGAATGCCAGTATCATGCCCGTAGACCCCATTTCAGGAGCCCACTAGTTCCCATGCCTATTATAGAGGTCCCGTTTGACAGAATAGCCATGGATCTCGTGGGGCCCTTGTTAAAGTCTGCTCGGGGCCATCAGTATATCCTGGTAATTATGGACTATGCCACTCGATATCCTGACGCTGTCCCTTTACGCACTATTACAACCAAGGCGATAGCTAGGGAGCTGGTGCAGGTTTTTAGTAGAGTGGGAATACCAAAAGAAATTTTGACTGACCAAGGTACTACATTTATGTCAAGGATCATGAAACAATTGTGCAAATTATTTAAGGTCACACACCTCAGGACGTCCATCTACCATCCCCAAACTGACGGGTTGGTGGAAAGGTTTAATAAAACATTAAAAAGTATGTTAAAAAAAGGTTGTTGAGAGAGATGGGAAAAACTGGGATTATTTGTTGCCCTACTTGTTAATGGCCATCAGAGAAGTTCCTCAGTCCTCTACGGGGTTTTCTCCATTTGATTTGTTGTATGGTAGACACCCCAGAGGGCTGTTGGACATTGCCAAAGAGACGTGGGAAGGACAGCCCACTCCTTATAGAAGCGTTATTGAACATGTAACACAAATGCAGGATAGGATTGCAGCCGTGGTACCTATTGTCAGAGAGCACATGGAACAGGCCCAAAGTGCTCAACAGAGGGTCTATAACCGGAGTGCCAAGATACGGGAATTTGCTCCTGGAGATAGAGTTGTTGTTTTGGTACCCACTGTGGAAAGCAAATTCCTAGCTAAATGGCAGGGTCCATTTGAGATTAGGGAAAAAGTGAATGAGGTTAAATACAAAGTATACCAGTCGGGAAAGAGAAAACCCGAACAAATCTACCATGTTAACTTAATCAAACCCTGGAAAGATAGGTTGTCTCTGTCAGCGGAGCCTTGCCCTTCGGTGTCTTCACCTCGGTTGCTTCCCGCAGTAAAGGTGTCCGAGACATTATCAGCTGATCAGAACAATCAGGTTAAAGAATTTCTCATCCAAAATAGGGAGATATTTTCAGAGCTGCCTGGCCGAACGACCATAATAAAACATGACATTGTCACAGAACCAGGGGTCAGGGTTCATTTAAAGCCATATAGGATTCCTGAAGCTCAGCGAGAAGCTGTTTCTAAAGAAGTTAAAACCATGTTAGAACTTGGAGTCATAGAGGAATCTAACAGTGAGTAGTCCAGTCCCATAGTTCTCATCCTGAAGCCCGACGGTAGCATACGCTTCTGTAATGACTTTCGTAAGTTAAATGAGGTGTCCAAGTTTGACGCATACCCCATGCCCCGTGTGGATGAGCTTATAGAAAGGCTGGGAACAGCCAGGTTTCTCACCACGTTGGATCTGACCAAAGGTTACTGGCAAATACCTTTATCTGATATCGCAAAAGAAAAAACAGCCTTTTCGGTTCCGGAGGGGCTGTACCAGTATAAGATGTTACCCTTTGGGTTGCATGGGGCTCCAGCAACCTTTCAACGGGCGATGGATAAAATTTTGAGGCCCCATAGAAAATATGCAGCTGCCTATTTGGATGATGTGGTAATTCACAGTACAGACTGGGGGTCCCATTTGGTTAAAGTACAAGCAGTACTGGACTCAATCAGAGAGGCAGGGTTAACTGCTAACCCAAAGAAATGCTGCCTCGCAATGGAGGAGGTCAAATACTTGGGCTTCACCATAGGCAGAGGTCTGATTAGGCCCCAATTGAATAAAATGTATGCTATTCAAAACTGTCTTCGTCCAGTGAATAAAAAACAGGTAAGGGCTTTCTTGGGAATAACTGGGTACTATGGATGGTTTATTCCCAATTTTGCGGCCACAGCGGTGCCGTTGTCAGACCTTACCAAAGGAAAGCAGTCAAATATGGTGAAATGGAACCCTGATGCAGAAAAAGCGTTCCAAGCGTTAAAAGTGGCTTTGTGTTCACAACCGGTATTGATAACACCAGATTTTTCAAAAGAATTTGTGGTACAGACAGATGCCTCAGAGGTAGGGATAGGGGCTGTGTTGTCCCAAACCAGAGATGGGGACGAACACCCTATCATTTATTTGAGTAGGAAACTCAATGAGCATGAAAAAAGGTATGCCATTGTGGAAAAGGAGGCTTTGGCCATTAAGTGGGCACTAGATACCTTGAGATATTACCTCTTGGGTAGACAATTCAGACTAGTGACAGATCATGCCCCTTTAAAATGGATGTATGTAAATAGAGGCAAGAATGCTCGTGTAACTAGATGGTTTCTAGCGTTGCAGGATTTTAAGGTTACTGTCGAACATAGACCGGGTACACAATTGGCCAACGCAGATGCATTGTCCCGCATCTTCTGTTTGGGGGCTACAAGTGTTCCGGCCCCTAGGTCGAAACAGGGGAGGTGGATATGTGACAAGAACACTGGGATAGTATTTGAGGGCAGGTATGTTTGTCCCAGGTTCTTGTCTTACATGTTTTAGAAAATGAAAACTTCTAGGAAAATGCTTTTTGTTTTGTTAGAACCTTTTCAGTTTGCTGGAAAAGCTGGATAAGGGCCCCGAGAGAGAGTTAGGGCGAGTTCCAGACATTGGGCCCAGTTCGGATCTTTGGCCTCACAGAGGGCTAATCAGGGCTTTCAGCTGTGCAAGAGTCTTATAGGGCTTCTAGCCTGATTAATGTGTGCAGACTGCCTGGGAAGACGGCAGGATCTCTGTGAGAGAAACACACTTCCTGATACAAGTGAGCTATACAGTGTTTACTGGAGAACTCTGTGTTTTTGTTTAGTGATAGTTAGGAACATCTTGTGTTTAGTTAGCGCCGGACAGGCAAGGTATTTTCTTTTGGTGTTTGTTTTATTTTCTGTATAATAAAACTGGCTGGGGCCAGTTGTACCAGAAACTGGACTTGTGTGGTTCCTCAGATGCTGCGTGCTGCCATTTACCCCAGGAAACGGCACCTTGTACCCTTACAGTGTTACAATATATATATATATATATATATATATATATATATATATACAAAATAGAGAATTCAGCACTCACCATAGCAAGCTCACTTGTCCTCACAACATCAATAAATAAATGATGGGGGTTTAGTTGGTGGATTGGCCAATGCACGGAAGCCTGCATACCGATTTTCAAGGTACCCCACCTTCATGCAGGTCCTACACTATCACAAAGCCTAAAGAATTAAAACCTGGCAACTGTATCAGGTTTTAATTCTTTAGGCTTTGTGATAGTGTAGGACCTGCATGAAGGTGGGGTACCTTGAAAATCGGTATGCAGGCTTCCGTGCATTGGCCAATACACCAACTAAACCCCCATCATTTATTTATTGATGTTGTGAGGACAAGTGAGCTTGCTATGGTGAGTGCTGAATTCTCTATTTTGTATGTATTTGGGTAGGTGGTCATGGGCTGCATGCACCCCACCCTATGAGTGGTGAGTGCAGACACTGCACCCCGCTTCTGGGGTGGCGAGTGCTGTAGTTTTCTATATTTGTTTGTATATATATATATATATATATATGATATGTGTGTGTGTGTGTGTGTGTGTGTGTGTGTGTGTGTGTGTGTGTGTGTGTAGTGCGGTGTCTACTCATGTGCAGATCATTAAACATTGTGTATTTATATAAATCTCAGAATCAGACTCTATATGTATATAACCAATATCTCCCCCTATTAGCTAATAACTCTGTTCTGTAACATTACATTTTTCTTTTATCTTTGGCCTAATCTGAGTCGGAAAGGGCCATGTCAGTTCAGGAGCTCCAATGGCACAGCGTGTCCTACCGGCATTATAACATGGAGAGGCGAGAGAAAACCAGAGATTTGGGCACTACCATAAGTGCCCGATATGTGCTCAGCTGGACTTTGCGGCAATGCCAGAGGGAGAGATGTAGCAAACCTTCTAAAGAGTTTGTTGCCCATAGCAACCAATGAGTTCTAGCTATCATTTATCAAATATATTCTATAAAATGATAGCTAGAACCTGGTTGGTTGCTATGGGCATTGTATGGTGGTCACTGGCATGCTCCTTGTATTGAATATCACTCACTGGAATGGTAGACAGAGGCATTGTGATTTATTTTTTCTTTTACACTGTAAGGGAAAATGTGAGACCAGTTGGTGCTAATCGTTGGAATTCTACTACTGGTGTGATCTCCACCTACTGTGACAGGACCCTCTTATTGATGCTGTGACTGCCTACCAGTGCAATACCTCACCTACTGGTGTGATCTCCACCTTCTGTGACAGGACCCTCTTATTGATGCTGTGACTGCCTACCAGTGCAATACCTCACCTACTGGTGTGATCTCCACTTCCTGTGACAGGACCCTCTTATTGATGCTGTGACTGCCTACCAGTGCAATACCTCACCTACTGGTGTGATCTCCACCTCCTGTGACAGGATCCTCCTGCAGGCGCTGTGACTGCCTACCAGTGCAATACCTCACCCACTGGTGTGATCTCCACCTCCTGTGACAGGATCCTCCTGGAGGCGCTTTGACTGCCTACCAGTGCAATACCTCACCTACTGGTGTGATCTCCACCTCCTGTGACAGGATCCTCCTATTGGTGCTGTGACTGCCTACCAGTGCAATACCTCACCCACTGGTGTGATCTCCACCTCCTGTGACAGGATCCTCCTGCAGGCGCTGTGACTGCCTACCAGTGCAATACCTCACCTACTGGTGTGATCTCCACCTCCTGTGACAGGATCCTCCTATTGGTGCTGTGACTGCCTACCAGTGCAATACCTCACCCACTGGTGTGATCTCCACCTCCTGTGACAGGATCCTCCTGCAGGCGCTGTGACTGCCTACCAGTGCAATACCTCACCTACTGGTGTGATCTCCACCTCCTGTGACAGGATCCTCCTATTGGTGCTGTGACTGCCTACCAGTGCAATACCTCACCCACTGGTATGATCTCCACCTCCTGTGACAGGACACTCCTGCTCGTGCTGTGACTGCCTACCAGTGCAATACCTCACCTACTGGTGTGATCTCCACCTCCTGTGACAGGACCCTCTTATTGATGCTGTGACTGCCTACCAGTGCAATACCTCACCTACTGTTGTGATCTCCACCTCCTGTGACAGGATCCTCCTGCAGGCGCTGTGACTGCCTACCAGTGCAATACCTCACCTACTGGTGTGATCTCCACCTCCTGTGACAGGATCCTCCTATTGGTGCTGTGACTGCCTACCAGTGCAATACCTCACCCACTGGTATGATCTCCACCTCCTGTGACAGGACACTCCTGCTCGTGCTGTGACTGCCTACCAGTACAATGCCTCACCTACTGGTGTGATCTCCACCTCCTGTGACAGGACACTCCTGCTCGTGCTGTGACTGCCTACCAGTGCAATACCTCACCTACTGGTGTGATCTCCACCTCCTGTGACAGGATCCTTCTGCTGGTGCGGTGACTGCCTACCAGTGCAATACCTCACCTACTGGTGTGATCTCCACCTCCTGTGACAGGATCCTCCTATTGGTGCTGTGACTGCCTACCAGTGCAATACCTCACCTACTGGTGTGATCTCCACCTCCTGTGACAGGATACTCCTGCTGGTGCTGTGATTGCCTACCATACTGCATTGGCCTTGCATACTACAATTGTGACAAATGCTAACAATTTGCTAACCCGCAATTTGTGTTGGGCCACGCTTATAGCTGACTTATTCCAACCTACATGAGGCCACTTTTCATATTTTTCCAGGGCCATGTTACATTCCAAATCCACCCGTCTGGCATGGAAGAAACGTGAATGATAAATCAAAGTAATTGTACCAGGAGGGTATTGACAAGCCATTAGAAAGTTATCGGAAGATGGAAACCCTTTTTAACATTATCTTATACTGTGAATTTCTTACCCTGTTTCCAAGACAAAGACATTGCCAATTATTAATTTAACTTGTTAAATAAGTGAAAAGGAGACATGATATTTTCCGGGAGATGTATCAAGCCGCGGAGAGAGATAAAGTTGGGTATTTGCCCAAAGCAAATGATGCTTCTTCTAACTACAGGTATCATTTCATGTACTGTTCTGGATAAGTGCTTTGGACATCTCCACTTTATCTCTCTCCAAGGCTTGATACATCTCCCCAAGGGTGCTGTATACAATATACGTCTGGCTGCTATACAGCAGGCCAGGAGCACCAGCAGGACAATAGAGTAACAGTCATATCAGTAATAATTTGTGTACCCTGTGAAATTAGCATGCAATAAAGAACGGAGACTCAGTCAGTGAATACATAAAACATTTTTTAGTTCATGCTAAAATATAAAAAGTTTATTATGAAGAATATTTAACAAAATATTTATGAGACATTTTCAAAAACAGTCGTTTTGGAAGCTGCCCACAAATTTTAAACAGCCACTGAATGTATGTATTGGGGACTGCAATAGATATTGAAGATATCTGTTGCATTCTTACTATTGTGACCACAAAAGCAGCCACCAAAAGTTTCTACGGCAGTTGGTAAACTGCGAAAATCACCAAGCTCCAGAATGCAAAGCATTTCTATACTTGGCCCGGCAGCTAATGCCATTTCTAAATGGTGTTTGTAGCCTGTGGGATACATTATGCAATTCTTCCCTGAAGAGGGATCCTTGGGATCCCTCTGCATTACTGTCTGCTCTCACATACGCAGTCTGACGAATGCACATGTGCAGTAGCGCAGCCGGAGTCTAAACCCAGAAGGGACGGGCATTAGATTGATTATGGCATAAAAGCTACACCTCTCGACTCACGGAGAGTCATCCTTCAGCACTCAGGAGAGGAAAACCCCCTTTGGGGGAAACCTCTGGGGAACCATGGCCTCAGGATTGCCCTTCCCTCTGGGCATTAAGAGGTGTACTAATAGGATGAGCAGTATGATATCCTGGCGCAAGGGATCCCGGTGATCGTAATACTGACGCAAGGATCCCAGTGCAAAAAAGACCGACAGGGGTGAGCAAGGACATCAGAACATTTATGGGATGGGGGGGGGGGATCAAGATAGATCCTCATTTGGTGCCCCCTGGGGGCAGAGCAACCAGGGAGGAGAAGGCCATACTACAGGGACAAAATGGAGACAACACCACGGTGGGCAGGAGGTGGGAAGAGAAAGGGAGACTGTCAGGAAAAGAAAGAAAGAGGGAGAGAGAGAGTCCAAAGGGGTCATTCCAAATTGTTCGCTCGCTAGCAGTTTTTAGCAGCCGTGCAAACGCATTGTCACCACACACTGGGGAGTGTATTTTCGCTTTGCAGAAGTGCGAACTCCTGTGCAGCAGAGCCCCTGCAAAAACATTTTGTGCAAAACAAGACCAGCCCTGTACTCACTCTTCGTGTGCGTTGATTCTAACGTTGGAGGGTTGGCTTCTGACGTCACACACCCGCCCTGCGTTTGCCCAGCCATGCCTGAGTTTTCCCTGGCATGCCTGTGTTTTTCTAAGCACTCCCTGAAAACGGTCAGTTGACACCCAGAAACGCCCCTTTCCTGTCAATCTTCTTGCGGCCGCCAGTGCGAATGAAAACGTTGCTAGAACCTGTGCAAAACCACAAAGGACTTTGTTCCTGTACGTCGCGTGTGCGCATTGCGGTGCATACGCATGCGCAGAAATTATGTTTTTTAGCCTGATCGCTGCGCTGCGAACAACGGGAGCTAGCAATCAACTCGGAATGACCCCCTTAGTGTCAGGGAGAGTGAGGAAGAAAAATGGAGATTTATGGTAAGAACTTACCTTTGTTAAATCTCTTTCTGCGAGGTACACTGGATTCCACAGGGAATAACATCGGGGGTGTAGAGTTGGATCCGAGGCACCAACAGGCTAAAAGCTTTGACTGTTCCAAAGATGACAACCGTTAGGAGACAGGAGAAGGTGTCAGCAGCTAATGCCATACAAACCCAAAGAAGCTAAGTGCGTCAGGGTGGGCGCCCTGTGGAACCCAGTGTATCTCACAGAAAGAGATTTAACACAGGTAAGTTCTTAACATAAATCTCCTTTATGCAGCGGGTTACACTGGGGTTCCACAGGGAATAACATCGGGGATGTCCTAAAGCAGTTCCTCATGGGAGGGGACGCACTCTAGCGGGCACAATAACCCGGCGTCCAGAGGAAGCATCCTGGGAGGCGGAAGTATCGAAGGCATTTAACCTTATGAACGTGTCCACAGAGGACCACGCAGCCGCCTTGCAGAAATGCCAAGGGTCGCACCACGGCGGGCCGTCCAAGAAGGTCCGACAGACTGATTAGAATGGGCTTTGATAGTAGCAGTAGCTGGAAGACCAGCCTGTACATAAGCTTGTGCAATCACCGCCGGAGTGACGTCATCAGCCGGAGACAGCGGCCGCTGGACACAGCGTCCGCTCCACGTGCAGGGGGAGTCTGACACGCCAGTCAGTCCCGGACCTACACCGGACTCACTGACTGACCCCTTTCTAGAGGTAGGGAAAGGAAGGGCAATAACGGACTGTGCTAATCTGGAGAATACCATCCACCACTCATCACAATTTTCATAAAGGAGTGTAAACATTTTCACTAACCTAAAGACATTTTTTTACAGGTGCCACGGTATACATTTACATTCATATTATATTTAATGACATCATTAATTTATTTATAATTATCCAACTATCTAGCGCTCATTTTTAAATTTTATTCTAATCCATCTGGCCAGGGCCTGCATTGTAGCAGGTCAGCCACGTTTGTGAAAATCAAAAAGTACAAGGAGAGAATCAGACTTCCTAATGGAGGCTGTCCTCTTCACATAGATACGGAGAGGCCGTACCACATCCAAAGGCTGCTCTTTGGAGGACAAATCAGGAAAGATAAAGGCCGGAACCACAATCTCTTGATTAAGGTGGAAAGAAGACACCACCTTAGGTAGATAACCAGGGCGTGTCCGAAGAACCGCCCAATCACGGTGAAAAAACAGAAAAGGTGACCGACAGGATAAGGCACCCAAATCTGAAACCCGTCTAGCAGAGGCAATAGCCAGCAGAAACAAAACCTTAAGAGTAAGCCACTTAAATTCCGCAGACTCAAGCGGTTCAAACGGAGACTCTTGCAAGGCCTCCAAAACCACCGACAAATCCCAAGGAGCCACAGGCGGGACATAGGGAGGTTGAATCCATAAAACACCCTGAGTGAATGTATGAACATCAGGCAGAGTCACAATTTTTCTCTGAAACCATACCAACAAGGCAGAAATATGAACCTTGATGGAGGCCAGACGAAGGCCTAAGTCCAGGCCCCGTTGCAGGAAGGCCAAAAGTTTGGCCATACTAAACTTGAAAGCATCATGATTGTTAGATGCGCACCAAGCAAAGGGCCTAATTCTGAGTTGATCGCAGCAGCAAATGTGTTAGCAGTGCAGTCCAAATGCTAAGCCACCGCCCTCTGGGAGTGTATCTTAGCTTAGCAGAAGTGCGAAAGAAAGGATCGCAGAACTGCTCCAAAATATTTTCGAGCAGTTTCTGAGTAGCTCCAGACCTACTCCTAGCTTGTGATCACTTCAGACTGTTTAGTTCCTGTTTTGACGTCACAAACACGCCCTGCGTTCGGCCAGCCACGTCTACGTTTCCCCAGCCACTCCTGCGTTTTTATCCGACACGCCTGCATTTTTACACAGACTCCCCGAAAACGGTCAGTTACCACCCAGAAACACCCACTTCCTGTCAATTACTCTGCGGCCAGCAGTGCGACTGAAAAGCGTTGCTAGACCTTGTGTGAAAAAAGCATCGGCTTTTGTGAAAGTACGTTGTGCGTGCGCATTGCGCCCCATACGCATGCGCAGAAATGCCACTTTTTTACCTAATCGCCGCGCTGTGAACAAAAGCAGCTAGCGATCAACTCGGAATGAGGGCCCATGTGCACTGCAGGAGGGGCAGATATAACATGTGCAGAGAGAGTTAGATTTGGGTGGGGTGTATTCAAACTGAAATCTAAATTGCAGTGTAAAAATAAAGCAGCCAGTATTTACCCTGCACAGAAACAAAATAACCCACCCAAATCTAACTCTCTCTGCAAATGTTATATCTACCCCCCTGCAGTGCACATGGTTTTGCCCAGTTGCTAACAAACTTTCTGCTGCGATCAACTCAGAATTACCCCCAAACTAAGAATTCCAGAGCCTATGATAAATCCGAGCCGAAGCCGGATTACGGGCCTCCAACATGGTTTGAATGACCGCCTCAGAAAATCCTTTGGCCCTTAGAACTGAAGCTTCAAGAGCCACGCCAGCAAAGCCAGCAGGGCCAAACCCTGGTATACACAAGGGCCTTGAACGAGGAGGTCTGGACGTTGCGGAAATAGAAGAGGACGCTCTAATGAGTGACCCTGTAGGTCTGAGAACCAATGCCGTCTGGGCCACGCTGGAGCGATCAGAAGTAGGATTCCTCCTTCTTGCTTGAACTTCCTTATTACCCTGGGCAGAAGTGACACCGGAGAAAACACGTATGGCAGCCAAAAGTTCCGTGGAATTGCCAGTGCGTCCACGAATGCTGCTTGAGGATCCCTTGTCCTTGCTCCGAAGACCGGAACCTTGTGATTGTGTCGACACGGCATCAGGTCTACATCTGGTAGGCCCCACTTGTCCACTAGGAGTTGAAATAATTCTGGATGGAGGCTCCACTCTCCGGCGTGTACGTCCCGACGACTGAGGAAGTCCACTTTCCAGTTGAGGACCCCCGGACAATAAACATTGCCGATATGGACAGCAGATGGCGTTCCGCCCACTGAAGAATCCTGGACACTTCCATCATTGCCATGCGGCTTCGAGTGCCGCCTTGATGATTTATGTACGCCACCTTGGTGGCGTTGTCCGACTGTACTTGAACAGGCCTGTTCAGTATGAGATGCTGGGCCAGGGTTAGAGCATTGAACACTGCCCGCAAATACAGAATGTATATCGGGAGGAGAGAATCCTCCATAGTCCACCGACCATGAAGAGAGTGTTGCTCCAACACCGTGCCCCAACCCCGCCGACTGGCATCCGCCGTCAGAAGGACCCAGTTGGAGATCCAGAAGAGACGACCCCTGCTCAATCGATGGTCCTGTAGCCACCAGCTCAGTGACAGATGAACCTCCGGAGACAAGGAGATCATGTGAGACCTGATCCGGTGAGGCAGGCCGTCCCATTTGGCAAGAACCAGCTTCTGCAGAGGGCGGGACTGGAATTGAGGGTACTCTACCATGTCGAAAGCCAACACCATGAGGCCTAGTACTTGCATCGCCGAGTGTATCGACAGTCGCGGGCAAGAGAGGAAGCATCGAATCCTGTCCTGAAGGTTCAGGACCATCTCCTGAGACAAGAACAACCACTGGTTGTGAGTGTCCAACAATGCCCCCAGGTGCACCATGCTCTGAGCAGGGACCAGGGAAGATTTCTTCCAGCTGATGAGCCACCCGTGGGCTTGCAGAAACTGGACCATCAGATCCAGATGATGGAGGAGAATTTCAGGATCAGCAAGTCGTCCAGATACGGTAGGATCCTGACACCCTGACAGCGGAGTAGGACCGTCATAAACGCCTTGACCTTTGTGAATACTCACGGAGCCGTGGTCAATCCAAAAGGTAAGGCCCGAAATTGATAATGGAGGTTGCCCATAGCAAACCGCAGGTATTGCTGATGCGATATGGCAATAGGAATATGCAGGTAAGCATCCTGTATGTCCAGGGAGACCATATAGTCTCCGGGCTCCGAATCCAGAACAATAGAGCGAAGAGTTTCCATACGAAACTTGGAGACCCTCACAAATTTGTTCAAGGACTTGAGGTTGAGAATGGGCCGGGAGGAACCATTTGGTTTCGGGATCAGGAACAGCGGTGAATAGAACCCCTTGCCTCTCTGAGCCAGAAGCCCCGGCACTACCACTCCTGTATCCAGGAGGGACTGTACCACTAAATGAAGAGTTTTTGCCTTCACCTGATCCGAAGGGATGTTTGGTAAGCAAAACTGGAGAGGGGGACGTGTCTTGAAAGAGACGGCGTATCCGGGAGTGACAACTTCCCTTACCCAGGCATCTGAAGTGGTCAGTAACCACGCCTGATCAACCCGTGGAAGTTGGCCTCCCACCCTGCGATCCCCCAGGGCGAGGCCTGCCCCATCATGCAACAGGCTTGTCTGTTTTGGAAGCAGGCTGACTGGCAGCCCAGGCACGTTTAGGTTTGGGCTTAGAGGTTTTGAAAGTGCGAGCCTGTTTCGGGTATGCCTGACCCTTTGCGTTACCTGGAGGTCGAAAGGAACGAAAGGAAGTACTCTTAGTCTTCGGAGCCGAAGAAGAAGTACTAGGCAGACATGCAGTCTTAGCTGATGCCAAGGCAGCAACAATCTTGTTGAGATCTAACCCAAAAATAAAGTTTCCCTTAAAAGGGATTACCTCCAATGTCTTTTTAGAGTCCAGATCTATGGACCAGGACGCAACCAGAAGATCCGGAGAGCCAGAAGAGATGTAGTAGACGCTTTGGCCGCCAGGATACCGCATCAGATGCCGCCTCCTGAATATAATGAGAGCTGGCAATAATGTATGAAAGACACTGTCTAGCATTATCAGGAAAATCAGACGGTAGTTCCGCTTTCACTTCCTGACCCAGGCCTCTATAGCCTTAGCAGCCCAAGAGGCTGCCATAGTATGTCTATGTACAGCTCCAGCGAGTGTTATGAGCCACGGCATTCCTGTTTTGCATTTTGGTTATGTATTTTATGTTTTACTTCTGTTTCTGTTCCCCGTGGGTGTCATGGAGTGTTCTGAGCCCACACTTAAGGAGAGGGTACTGTTATGAACCACAGGTAGTGGTTCATTCCTGTTTTCCGTTTATGTATTTTATGTTCTCTTGCAGGCCAGGATTTCCCTTTGCTCTGGTTTAGAAGACTCTTGTTAGCTGCCGGTGGTGAGTCTGTGTAATTGCAGCCTGTTTCCATGTGTTTGGCCTCACCTGTCTGTTAATTGCATCTTGTCAGTTTGGAGTTGTGCAACAGGGCAGCTGCACGACATAATTAATTAGGGCTCTCTGTTATATTCTGGCTCAGTGCAATACACAGACGCCGGTGATAGTTCTTGAGTTCTGAGCTAGTTCCTGCCAGTTCCAGAGTGTCTGATCCCGTGTCTGATCCCGTGTCTGATCCCGTGTCTGATCCCGTGTCTGATCCTGTGTCTGATCCTGTGTCCTGCCATGAAGCGTTCCTGTCCAGAAGTCCTGTGGCTTTGTCTGTGCCTGGTCGAGTATCTGGCTTCTTGGTGTCCACTGGTCTGTCTTTTGGGATTCTGCCTGTCCTCCGGTTCTGAGAGTCTGTGTCGGCTACATTGGGGGTTCCTGTCCGTTTGCCAGTATTTGTACCGGTTCCGTGAGTAGCGGCTTTGCCGCGTCCGTCGGCCTAGGCCGCTGTATTCCTTGGTTATATTTGTTACTGGTGTTTTGCAGAGGGTTCTGCATATGCTGTCACCGCCGGTACACAACAGTATAGTGTCGGCGTGTGGACAGCATTTCCTTTGTTGTTCTTTTCCTTTGGCGGCGTGCCGCACATGTATTTAGTTTTAGGGTTGTTAGTAGCCCCTAGCCTTCTGTTTGCTTTAGTTAGAGGTCCCCTTGATATTATCCTGTCTCGGTTCACGCCTTGTCTCACTCTAAGACCTGGGGGCATCGGAGTTGGGCAGACCTAATCCGCCCCTCAAACGCGGCTGCCGTGGGCCCAAGAAACCATAGTCACGCAGGCGTGAACTGACCACACGGGTGAAACAATGGAGGTAGGCTGCTAGGGGCTATTTCCATACCACACCTTATTTCAGTGTCACGTTCTGGTGCTCTGGACTCACTACGCAACATCTCTCTTGTTCTGAGCACCAGGAACGTAACAGCGAGAGTGTAAATGGACGTCAAGCAACCCTCCACAAGCTTATCCGTCAGTTCCTTCAGTGAGGTGACGGTAGTGACAGGCAGAGCAGAGGACACCACCAGACGTGCGACTTGTGAATCAACCGGCGGAGGTGTTTCCCAATATTCACCTAACTCTGCAGCGAGGGGATAACGGGCTAGCATCTTTTTAGACAGAGCAAATGTCTTTCCTGGATTTTTCCAGGATTCCTGACAAAAGTCAACCAAGTGGTCAGAATGAGGTAAACCTAATTTAGTAACCTTCTGACGTTTAAACTTATCTGGTTTCTTATAGGTAGCTGGAGGCTCATCATCATCACTGATTTGAAGAATCAGCCTAATAGCCTCCAAGAGGTCAGGAACATCCACTTGAGTCAGAAATTTCTCATCAGAAGCATCTGCATCAGTGTCTGAAGGGTCAGTGTAAGCGCCATCTACATCGGATGAGGTATCCATTTAGATGACTTGGTCTTAGACTGGCGAAAGTCAGGCTTTTGCTTAGTCAGAGACTGATTTAATTGCTATAACTGAGAAGACAGAGCATCTGCCCATGGCGGATTAACTGTAAAGACAATATGTGGCTGTAATGGCACGGGAGGTCCCATAGGGGGCGCGAGTCTAGTTACTAACGTAGTCAGTAAATAAGATAGAGCAGCCCATGGTGGGTCTTAATTTGCCCCCGTTGCTGCTAACTGACCAGGGGGTATAGAAAGCCCAGCACCTTAACCCTCAGCTGCTAAGTTTTCCTCCGAATAATTTGTGGTATCAGAACTGCATGGTGCAGGATCAGCCATAGATCGACCACACTGTTTAGCAGACATTATATGTAAGCGTAACCTTAGGGTGTAACAGTACAATATAAGCAGACAAATTACCTGACAAAAAAACCCTGTATATTGTGACTGCAAAGCAGAGCACAAATAGAGGCTTTAAGAGGTATGTGGTGACTGTAAAAACACAGAGAAAAATACCATAGTAGTATATCCTGTGAAACACAATATTTATGAGGACCCTGATGCACTTAGCCCCCCTCAGGGTACAGAATATAGGGATAGCAATATGTGTGGGATACACGAAATAGAGATCACACAGCAGCTACAGTATATGCACACACACAGTCACATATACAATGCAGAAATTATTACCAACAACAAAATTGCACTGGACTAGCAATATTAAGTATAATCTGTACCACTAAGTAAAGCTATATAGGCATATAGATATAACAATTCACAGACTGGATGTATATCACAGGATACTTGTACTATATATCCCTATAGTAATGCACTTGTTCTTAACTAACACTGTCTAAACGACATGTAGAATACTTAAGTGTCCTGTAAATGCACAGCGCTGATGATGCAGGCGGCTTTACAGAGGAGACATTGCCCAGCAGTCCCAGAATCAGCATTACATGTGTGTAATGGCGCCCAAACGTTGACAGGGAGTGAGGGAGACAGAGAGATGCAGCTCCAGAGCAGGAACATTTACTGTAAATGGCGCCCTGTTGCTGGGGGAGGGACTACAGGTCAGAGACTTATCCCCTTGCTGGACTTCACCATCGGGTACTGTGGGCCTTAGTAAAACGGTTTTTAGTAAAACCGACCTGTGCCACTGCCCTGGTGGTCTAGTGGGGTCCCTGTACCAACATAGTGTCCACGCCAGGGCGCGCGGCCCACCTCCTAATGGCTGCGCCAGATCGCGATTTCCAGTGGGTCCCGCCTAGGGGACCCTCTTACCTCCTCCCTAGATGCGGGCACGCGATACCGGAGAGCTGCTGTGACTGTGTGTTCCTGACCTGCCGAACCGGAGCCCTCCGCTGTAAGTACAGGGCAACCAGGGCGCAGGAGTATGCAGCGCAACTGGGGAAGGTGATAGAGCTGCAGCAGGAGATGTGAAGTCTTCTATCTTCACTTTAAAAAGCTCTTTTCAGGGCCACCTGTTAGCTGCCTGCACTGCAGGCACCAACTTACAAACTGAGCTCCTGTGCACAGAGGCAGGGTTATAGAGGAGGCGGTGCTGAGCATCTTGGGAACAGTCAAAGCTTTTAGGCTGTTGGTGCCTCGGATCAAGATCCAACTCTACACCCCCGATGTTATTCCCTGTGGAACCCCAGTGTACCCCACTGCAGAAAGGGACCGTTTCAGGTAGAGAGAGAAACAGTCAATAAGAGGAGCAAGAGGAGAGAGAATGTTAGGGAGAGAGAAGCTAGAGTGTTAGAGAGAAGCGAGAGTGTTAGGGAGAGATAGAGAGGAGAGTGTTAGGGAGAGATAGAGAGGAGAGTGTTAGGGAGAGTGAGAGTGTTGAGGAGAGAGAGAGAGTGTTAGGGAGAGAGAGAGGAGAGAGTGTTAGGGAGAGAGAGAGAGGGAGAGAGAGTGTTAGGGAGAGAGAGAGCGAGCGAGGAGAGAGAGTGTTAGGGAGAGAGAGGAAAGAAAGTGTTAGGAAGAGAAAGAGAGAGTGGGAGAGTTAGGGAGAGAGTGAGAGAGAGAGAGAGTGAGAGAGGAGAGAGAGTGTTAGGAAAAGAGCATGGAACAGGAAGAAAGATGGAGTGAGAGAAACACAATTGTACCTGTCCTGATTACACAGCAGCACAGGAGGCAGGCACTCCTCTGCATTAGGCCATGCCCCCAAAACACCAGCGATACGTGGCAGTTTCGCACTCCTCTGCTGGGAGTTAGGGGTGGGGGAGCGCCATTGTCTAGTCCCTGCGCTGCACGGAGGTTGTGATGTACGGTTTTTAAACTGACTGCACATCGCTCCTCCTGTGTACATTGGCCGGTGCCTCTCATGTTTGGGGGGGTGAGCTGCCCCCTTGCCCCATCCATTCCGACGCCGCTGGGGGTGAGTAAAGGGGTGTTTTCCCCTCTCCCCACCCCTTAACCCTTCCTGTCCACAGCCTAACACTAACCTCCCACCTTGGTGCCTGAATCTAACCGCAGAGGTGCCTAATCCTAACCTCCGTGCCCACTGCCTAAACCTAACCCTCCCTCACCTGCAGCCTAACCACCCCCGGGGGTGCCTAACCATAACCCACCCTACCCGCAGCTAACCCTAACCTCTCCCCACCCACAGTCCAAATCTAACCACCCTGGGAGCTATTGGTAATGGGAGGGGGTACAATACTTACCTATACCTGCCTATACTTGCCAAAGGTCAACTGTTGTGTAGACTAAGAGGAAAAGATTAAAGGAAAACATTGTTAGTTGATGAACAAGCAGAGAGACAAACTGCAAACAGTGGTGTGGTTGTGTAGAGAGAAAAATCTCTCTATGTAAATATGTTACTGTAACTATTAAGAACATGGAAAATGCCTAAAATAAGGACAGTTAACACAAAGGGACGATTTTTTTTTTATACAATACACACATTGGGGGGGATATTTTCTTTCTTGTAGTAGTAAGTGAGTAACTTCAGAAAATAAATTTGACAAGTAAATAATAAAAGCTATTAATTGTTAACATTTAGGTGTCAATCCAATTAGGTACGAGTTGCCATTGCTGCGTCTTTTCAACACTGGCAGCAGCACCCAAACTTGCACCCTTTGTGGGCAGATAGTTCTGCGGCCACTTTTGAGCGAGTTTGGGCTACCGGAAAGTGCAGCTGTTGTAAGACAAACTCGCACCTAATTAAATTGACCCCTTAGTCGTTAATGCGATAAAATAGTAAAATATAATGGTGTAATTGTGGGCCTGATTCAGTTGTGGTTTGGTAAAGCGATCGCTGCTGCAATCTTTTGCCGTTCGCAATTGTATCGCAGCACACCCTGAATGAGTCTGAGCAGTTGTAGGCTGAGCAACTCTCCTAGACACAGGGCTCTCCAGCAGAAACACAGGTCACAATGGGTAATTTATGTACGCACACGGAAAGGTGTTTGAACAGAACTGACATGCTTGTGTACAGTTAGCCACCCCCTTTAACACCCCAAATGCTGACTTCTTCTCAATCACTTTGCGATAGGATCCTCTATGTGAGCTTGATCACATCTTGTGCGCAGTGCAGCTTACATGCATGCGCAGTAAAAAAGCATAGAGCTACTTGCGTGCAACAGCAGCTTTGCATCCGCATCTGAATCAGGCAACCTGTGCGGTAAGGAAAAGTACTGTAGGGGAAAGGACTATGTCACCTTTATTATATGCAAAGATAGGGAAACAGTCACTTGTTACAGCTCTATTTCATATAATTTATACAATTTTGTTCCATTTTATCATTTGGTTATTCTACGGGGGTGATGTATTAAGCATTGCAGAGTGATAAAGTGGAGAGAGATAAAGTAATAGCCAATCAGCTCCTAACTGCCATGTTACAAGCTGTGTTTGAAAAATGACAGATAGTAAATGATTGGATGTGTTATTCTTTCTCCACTTTATCACTCTTCCAGGCTTAGTACTGTATATCTTAGTATATCTGCCCCCAGTCAGCCATTCCACTATCTCCATAGTAATAGCTTATCCAATTTTGACATTAGGGGAAACGAACAGAGAAAAATAGGCTCCCCACTACTACTATGGGCATTATGTGTATATGTGGCACAACTACTGAGTGTATCATGTGTATAAGGTGCATTACTACTGTTGACATTATGCATATAAGGGGCACTACTGTGGGCATAATGTGTATAAACAGCACTGCTGCCACTGGCATTATTTGTAAGGGTCATTACTACTGTGGGCATTATGTGTATAATGGGCACTACTGTATAGCGTAACATGACTAGGGGGCACTACTGTGTGATGTAATGTGAAAAAGGAACACTACTATATTGTGTACTATGAATCAGGGGCACTACGTGTGGTGTAATGTGAATAAGAGTGTTCTATTGTGTGGCATAATTTGAACTGGGAGTACTATTGTGTGGTCACGCCCCTTCTTTGTGAGGCCACGCCCCTTTTTCAGGCAGCTCGCTGTCACTTTACAAAGTATGGGAGGTCTCAAATTTATAGTTTGCAGGGGGGCGCCGAACACCCTAGCACCGCCCCTGCCCCCACACCATCTGTATATCCTATACTGAGCTACCCCCTTCTGCATGTTTTGTATTGTCCACTCTCCCTCACCATAGTCTCTGTTTTGTACTGTGCTCTCAAATACCCCCCACCACGCAGTCAATTACACAAGTATGGTAACTTACCTCCTGCATGTTATAATCCAGTCCTTGCGGCCTCTGCGACCCCTCCCATCGTCTTCAACTGACACTTTGCAGATCTCTTTGCTGCTCACCCGACACTCTGCAAATCTCTGTGCCAGAACTTTGCCAAATGATGATCTAAACAACCAGAATTTCTTGGTCAGACATAATATGTGTATAATTGTACTACTACATTTTATTGTGTACTTTCAATTTTATTCATTTGCAATTTATCTAATTTATTGACTTTTTTCATCTAAAACCAAGATCCTCTCTCATAGAGACCCAAGTTATCTGCTCCAGATTTTATTTTGACTAGACAAAGGGCGATCGGGCACCAGTCAAATTGATATAGTATTGATATGTGAAAACCAAAATCGGACAATTAAACCCTTGAAAATTGGGAGGAAAAAAATATAATTTTTTCAATTAATTAACACTGTCCTAGTTGGTGGTGCGCCCAGAGCCAGAAAGTACATGTACTAGCAAAAGGGAGAGAGAGAAGGCTCTTGTGTGGGCGCACTCTTTTGAAATGTCGAAAAATTCTTATGATATATGAGAAGAAATATTATAAAACATAATTTTTAATGTTTAAAGTTTAAAAACGTAATTACCCATAGAAGTGATCCATGTGAAATAAAGATATTACAGATAAAGAATTAAAATGTTCTGGTCTGTTTTATCACAATAAGTGATTGAAAGGATTGTAGACACTTGATAGTCTTACCCCCATTTCCCTTGACCAGTACAGAATGTCTGTATTAATGGAACCGCGGAGTGGTCATAGCGATAATGATAGGTAAGTACCAAAAGGGCTGCTTACAATCGGAAATTACTGGTCACCAAAATTCAAAAAACCTGACTTTGTAACATATGCCAAGATTATTGGTCGTAAGCCTTGCGTAGAAAGAAAATATGGTAAGAACCAGAGTTAGTGGTGATACTGCTGTTGGCGTCGCACTTCACATAGAAAGGAAAATAATTCCTACTCTACAACACCAGGTATTCGCAGGGGGTCTCCTCTCCCGGTACTAACCCAGCCCAACGCTGTTTGGCTTCCAAGATCGGACGAGATCGGGCATTTGCAGCGTGGTATGATAGTAGAGAATTTATGTGATAAGTACACCAATGAGAGTGCACCTATATAGGAAATTAAAGAAAAAGATGGAAACAATAGAAGAGACGAAAAGGAATGAATGAGTAAAGAGGGAAGAAATGTGTGGATCTGCTTTCCACGTTAGGCACGGCTCACAAAATCCCACATCCGTGGTATCATGCTCCGTGGATCGTGGATGAGAGTCCACGAAAAATAGTAGGACAAGAAAAAGGCACAAAATCAATGATTCCAGTACACTTATATATTAGAAAAAGGTAAGCGAAAAATGGGATATTCTGTGTCACCAAACAATAGTTATTAGGCCTCTGACAGTAATTTACTGATATTGGCGCACGTTATAGTGCACCTAGGGATGAACAAGGTATAGAAATTAATTCATATTTAAAGAATTACATATCATGAGTTAAAAAAAGACTAGATCCGAGATGCAATATTATCATCAGTAAATAAATAAAATAGCACTGGAAATTACAATGGATGAAATCATGTAGCTGTATACTGGCCTCTGCTGGTGATAAAACTAATAGTGTGAGGTATCTGCCTGGTGCTATCTTCAAGGTAATAGACAAATACAAATTCAATTTCAGAATTAAATCAGAGTTCTAAAGCAGCAGACAATATATATACACAAAAAAGCTGGGATGTGTAGTGGAATACAAATTATGGTATTACACAGATATTATCCTGCTGTCTGTGTATGATTAACACAGGACAGGATTAGGCTTACGATCACCAGAATGAAAAGTTTCAGATAAGATCAAGGCATGGTCAGGTGCAGGTGAAGGTGCCAGAAAGTCACTCTATCAGCGGTCCCGGTCGTCGCCCCCCCCCCCCCCCCCCCCCCCCCCCCGTGGAAGACGCGTTTCGCCCGTGCGGCCTTGTTCACTTCTGGGTTTGGAGGGGTGGGTGGGGAACAGGGTTTTATAGCAGCTTGGAGGTTCGTATTGGCCGCTAACATAATAGGCCGGGCGCGGTGGCGAGAGCAGTCAGCTGCCGCTCGGATGCGCCAGTTAGTGAGACGGAGCCTGACGGAGATTGAAGGGCGGGGATTAATGAGACCTGAGGCGCCATCTTACTGGATGGCAGTTTCGTGGTATGGCAAGGGAGGTCAGCTGGTTGCAGAGGGACGGGGATAATGAAGCTTCGGACGCCATCTTGGTAGATGGCAAATGAAGATTATTGCAAAAAACAGAGGGAAGGACTGATGGAAAAGAGGGGAGAGAGAATAAGGAAAGAAATTAAAGGGGATTGGCAGATATTATAAGGGGGAAAAGACATGGTGATGGCTAGATTAGGAAAACTTGGATTAATTATTCTACATAAAGTAACTGGTGTGAAAGTACATTTGATTAAGTGAGAATATTGATAGTATGCCGTGCATGCACTTAGCATGCTGATTTGTGGTTGGCACCCAGATTAATGAAAGCCGTTGAGAGTCAAAAGATGACTCATTATAATTAGCCTGGAGTATATATTCATATCCATAGCCTGGTAATGTGATTAACCCTTGTGTGAGGGATGTAATTGTAGTGAGAAAAGTGCAGTGTATTAGGGCAGACGCAAAGGCTAAGGATGGGTGCAGGGGAAGGAAAAAAGGGGTGTAAAGAACATGGAAATGTTGAATTGAAACGGGGGTGGTATACGGAGGTAATGAGGGGTGAAAGGGAAATGGGAAAGATTAGAAAATGGGAAATTGCAGATTATGGGCATGGAGCAAAAAAAGGGGGGAGGGTGCCTATGGATGTGATGATTGGAAAAGGATGTAGGAAAGTTACTATAGTGTGTTCAGGCTGGAACATGAGGGGCATTGGAAGATGTAGTGGCCTGTACTGGACTGAGTGAGGGTGTGTTGATGTACCTGGTTCGTGGGTATGGGGGGGGGGGGGTAGTATGGAGGGTTGGGGTTTTTTGAGGAGGGACTGGGGAAAATGGGAAAGGGGGGGGGGAAAGGGGAAAGTAGTTTAGTGTGTTGGGTGAGGTTAAGAGGAGGTGGTTGGGGAAAAGGTGGTGTGACGGATAGGGAGGAAGATTGGAAGGAGGGGGGGAAAAAGGAGAGAGAAAGAAAGAAGGGGGAAAAAAAGAACCAGAGAGGGGAAATTATGCAAAATGCTAAAAATGATTACAATTGAAAACAAGTTAATCAAAGGAAAACAGCATAATTAATGTTCTCATTCAGGCCAATATATAAGTGTACTGGAATCATTGATTTTGTGCCTTTTTCTTGTCCTACTATTTTTCGTGGACTCTCATCCACGATCCACGGAGCATGATACCACGGAAGTGGGATTTTGTGAGCCGTGCCTAACGTGGAAAGCAGATCCACACATTTCTTCCCTCTTTACTCATTCATTCCTTTTCGTCTCTTCTATTGTTTCCATCTTTTTCTTTAATTTCCTATATAGGTGCACTCTCATTGGTGTACTTATCACATAAATTCTCTACTATCATACCACGCTGCAAATGCCCGATCTCGTCCGATCTTGGAAGCCAAACAGCGTTGGGCTGGGTTAGTACCGGGAGAGGAGACCCCCTGCGAATACCTGGTGTTGTAGAGTAGGAATTATTTTCCTTTCTATGTGAAGTGCGACGCCAACAGCAGTATCACCACTAACTCTGGTTCTTACCATATTTTCTTTCTACGCAAGGCTTACGACCAATAATCTTGGCATATGTTACAAAGTCAGGTTTTTTGAATTTTGGTGACCAGTAATTTCCGATTGTAAGCAGCCCTTTTGGGACTTACCTATCATTATCGCTATGACCACTCCGCGGTTCCATTAATACAGACATTCTGTACTGGTCAAGGGAAATGGGGGTAAGACTATCAAGTGTCTACAACCCTTTCAATCACTTATTGTGATAAAACAGACCAGAACATTTTAATTCTTTATCTGTAATATCTTTATTTCACATGGATCACTTCTATGGGTAATTAAGTTTTTAAACTTTAAACATTAAAAATTATGTTTTATAATATTTCTTCTCATATATCATAAGAATTTTTCTACATTTCAAAAGAGTGCGCCCACACAAGAGCCTTCTCTCTCTCCCTTTTGCTAGTACCAGATGTTATCTTCCCTAGTGATAGGACCGTGTTAGTATCATACAATATCCACAGTGTGCAGGTTACAGTCATAATGATAGAGCTACTGTAACTATCCTTTATATTATAAATTACATTATGTGTATAAGGGGCACTGCTACTGTAGGCATTCTGTGTATAAGAGGCACTACTGCTGTGCACATTATGTTTAAGGGGCACTACTACTATGGGCATTATGTGTATAATGGGTACTACTACTGTGGGCATTATGTGTATATGGGGCACCACTACTGTGGGCCTTATGTATATATGGGGCACCATGACTATGGGCATTATGTATATAAGGGGCACTACTACTGTGGGCATTATGTGTGTAGGGGGCACTACTAATGTGGGCATTATGTGTATAAGCGGCACTACTAATGTGAGCATTATTTGCATGGGGCATTACTACTGTGGGCATTATGTGTGTAATGGACACTACTGTGTAGCATAATGTGACTAGGGGGCACTACTGTGTAATGTAATATGAATAAGGGATACTATGTGACATGCTATGAATCAGGGGCTCTACGTGCGGTGTAATGTCACTAAGATTGTGCTTTTGTATGTTGTAATTTAAACTGGGAGTACTATTTTGGCCACGCCCCTTCTTTGTGAGGCCACACCTCTTTTTCAGGCAGCTCGCTGTCACTTTACAAAGTATGGGAGAGCTCAAATTGTAAAGTTTGCAAGGGGGCGCCGATCATCCTAGCACCGCTCCTACCTGTCCCACGCCATCTGAACTGCCCCCTTCTGCATGTTTTGTATTGTCTGCTCTCCCCCACCATGCTGTAGTCTGTTTTGTACTGTGCTCTCAATACCCCCACCACACACAATTACACAAGTATGGTAACTTACCTCCTACATGTTGTCCTCCAGTCCTTGCTGCCTCTGCGACCACTCCCGTCGTCTTCAACTGACACTTTGCAGATCTCTTTGCCAGTCACCCGACACTCTGCAAATCTCTTTGCCAGAACTTTGCCAGATGATGAAAAAACACAAACGATTATCCTTAAGCATAGTACTAGTTTAAGTACAATAGAAATAGAAGTAAGGGACACTATTTTCTGCCATTTCATCCTGGATGACATCTCGCCATCTCAAACTTAATATTTCAAAGACAGAGTTAATTATATTTCCAAAGGTACCTCTAGCACTGTTGAAAACTCGACTATCTACCCTACCCCACAAGCTCGCTGCCTAGGTGTCATCCTTGACTCTGATCTGTCCTTTGTTCCACACATTCAATCTGTCTCAAGATCATGTTACATGCATCCAAAAAACATATTCAAAATACGAACATACCTTACACAAGACACTGCTAAAACTCTAATCCACGCTCTCATTATCTCCCGCATTGATTATTGCAATAGTCTCCTAACTGGTCTTCCCAAAACAAGACTCTCACCACTACAATCCATTCTGAATGCAGCGGCGAGGCTAATCTTCCTCGCTAGACGTTCATCGTCTGCAGATCTGCTCTGTCAGTCCCTCCATTGGTTACCTGTATTCTACCGTATTCAATATAAAATACTTTTACTCACACACAAAGCCATTAACCAAACTACACCAACGTATATCACTTCGCTTATCTCAAAATATCTCCCAACCCGACCTCTTCGCTCTTCACAAGACCTGCGTCTCTCATCCACACTCATTACCTGCTCCCACTCACGATTGCAGGACTTTAATTGGGCTGCACCCACTCTGTGGAATGCCTTACCACGCGCAATAAGACTCTCTACTAGTCTCCAAACCTTCAAGCGTTCCCTGAAAACTCACCTCTTTAGGCAAGCGTATCAAATTCCAGAACCGCCCACATAACTTTTATAAACCTTCCTATCAAATTGCATCCACTCTGCACAGTCCACACATATCCTCACATGTCTTCTCATTCTTCACTTTCCCTTCCTCTCGAACCCGGTTTATCATTGCTGTATGACCATATCATACAGCCCACCAAGAACCTTTGTAATTTGGCGGACAACTATGCAATAGATAGCACCTTTCCTTGTATATACATGCCTATTTCCCTATAGATTGTAAGCTTGCCAGCAAGGCCTTCCTACCTCCATGATTATTTGTTATTACCCAGTTTTGTTATGTGATAGCCGGGCAGCGGCCGGTCATCAGTCATATTAAAAAGCATTGCACACCAGGCCATTTCATCACATAAGCAAGCAGTTTATTCACGGTTCAGACAGGGTTATCGCTACAGTAACATTTAACTTCTTTTTCTTCTCTCCAGCACAATATTCATATGGGTTACATCAGATTACATTTCCTTTCATTTGCTTCACTGGCAATAACAGCATTAACAATGATGTGACATCATTACAGTACAGTACATACCAGCGCAGTCTCTGGGAATCAGTAGTGCGGCTTCCGCAAACTGAGATTCATTTCAGTGTGCTCTCCCCCATTCGCTAGGGGCTCTGTCTAAACGGGATCTCTCATGGACACATTACTGGGGGCCTTCCGCCAAACGTGGTTTTCTACCACTCACCCAGGTCCTCTCCCGCAGACTCACACCTCCCGTCCTGCTTCTTGGGTACCCCTGAAGGTCCTTTGTTCCTGGTTCCTTCCACTGTACTCTGCATACTGTGGCTCTCACACTGCACTCTCTATCTCTCACTGAAGCTGCTGGCTCTCCTGTTACACTGCAGATATGGGCTCTCCCTCTCTTCATAGCAACACCCACATGCTGCTCTTCTCTCCATCATGCCAGGGACTGTGGAGTGCCATTCTTGTTCCACAGTCCCCAGACTGCGTTTCTCCTGGACACTAGCCTGTGCCCACCATCCTCAGTCCTCAGCTGACACGGATACCCCTTTTCCACCTACGAGCACGGGTCGCAGCCTGACACGGGAGCTGCCCCCTGTTGCGACCCGTGCTCGGCCCCTTTTCCATCAGCAGTCACAACCCGGCATATGCCGGGTTGGTGACGCTTCTAGTGACGCGGAGGGGCGGCGCAGGGAGATCACATGATCTCCCAGCACCGCCCTTCTATACAGTGTAAACGGGAGCCGTGTCGCATCGACACGGCTCCCGTTTACACTACAACCCTACCCGGATCATTCCCGTGTCCTACCCAGGTAGATAGCCGGGTAGGATTCACGGGTCACTTGATCCGGGTTTACCCTTTTCCACTTGCAAAAAACACGGGTAAATGCGCGCCCGTGTTTTTTGAGCTAGTGGAAAAGGGGTATGAATTCTACCCTGTGCTTTGTTCCTTCTACTAAAACCCCCTACACTTCCTGTCCTAACACACTACATGTGGCAGGGTCTGCAAGTAATACCCCTTTTCCACTAGCTCAAAAAACACGGGTAAATGCACGGGGGCGCGCATTTACCTGTGTTTTTTGCAAGTGGAAAAGGGTAAACCCGGATCAAGTGACCCGTGAATCCTACCCGGCTATCTACCTGGGTAGGACACGGGAATGATCCGGGTAGGGTTGTAGTGTAAACGGGAGCCGTGTCGATGCGACACGGCTCCTGTTTACACTGTATGGAAGGGCGGTGCTGGGAGATCATGTGATCTCCCTGCGCCGCCCCTGCCGCGTCACTAGAAGCGTCACCAACCCGGCATATGCCGGTTTGTGACTGCTGATGGAAAAGGGGCCGAGCACGGGTCGCAGCAGGGGGCAGCTCCCGTGTCAGGCTCCCGGCTGCGCCCCGTGCTCGTAGGTGGAAAAGGGGTATAACTGGTGTTGGGGCCATAAACTCCCCCACTCACTGATAAGAATCAAAAGGCTTTTGGAACTTTCCAATATCTCTTGTCTCCTAACATTCTAGTATGCCACAGTTATATCATTGTTATTTCCAATTGTAAAGCACAACGGAATTTGCTGCGCTATATAAGAAACTGTTAATAAATAAATAAATAAATAAGTCTAATAAAATGTTCCTGAGTCAACCACTTTTCCAATTTTTCTTAAACCAAACATACTTTAAAATTTGTTAGTTTGCCATTTATCTATTTTATTTACTTTTTCATGCCAAAGCAAGATCCTGCCTCATAGAGACTTATCTGCGTACATACAGGGGGTATGTGTGCTTATTGTCCATACTGCCCTCTTTATTTCTGTAACGCTACATTTTTATTCCTAAATATGTAATTCCTTCCTGCGCTTCTCCAAATTATGTGTCCTTGTAATATCCCCTGTTCTGTCTATCTTGTCTTGCCTTTCTGACTATACTGCACTCTGTCTTCCTTACCCCCCTCCATCATACCCTGCTATGTAGGACTCACCTCCTCCTACCTGTCTTCCTGCATGGTAACTGGAAACTTCAGCAGCTGTAGATAGAATGTTACAGGAAGAAGCATTGTGATGTCACTGACTAGTGATGTTGCAGGCTAGGTGTGTGATGTCACAGTAACCAGAGCAAAGCTACCAAGTTACAGCTATCTTACATATACAGTTTATACATCAATTATAACTGGATTTACATGAATTTCTAGTTTTAAAAAAATGAGACTAGTGTAGAAAATTAACTATAAGGCAATGTTGTACAGAGTGCCTCAATATATACTGTAGGTAAAGGGAAATTCTAAGTGAAAGGAATTTCTATACTAAATCACCACTTATATTTTATAAGGATATAAAGCGCTTTATCTAACAGGCTGAATTAATCATTTTCCATTGTGTGTGTGTGTACCTCCCAACTGTCCCGATTTTTGTGTGGCAGCCCCGTTTTTTTCGGGACTGTTCCGCTGTCTTACCTGCAGTGTCCCACGTGGGTGCTCGGCCCACAGCGCATAGGCACTGGCCCTATTTTAGGTATGGATGGGGGGGCGCACCAATGATCTTTCTGGCACAGGGCACCAAAATGTCTAGTTACGGCTCTGATTTATACAGTGCAAATAATAAGATTTTAAACCTACCGGTAAATCTTTTTCTCGTAGTCCGTAGAGGATGCTGGGGACTCCGTAAGGACCATGGGGATAGACGGGCTCCGCAGGAGACATGGGCACTTTAAGAAAGACTTTAGGTATGGGTGTGCACTGGCTCCTCCCTCTATGCCCCTCCTCCAGACCTCAGTTAGAGAAACTGTGCACAGAGGAGACGGACAGTACGAGGAAAGGATTTTTGTTAATCCAAGGGCAAGATTCATACCAGCCACACCAATCACACCATATAACTTGTGATATACTAACCAGTTAACAGTATGAAAACAACATAGCATCAGTCCAAGACCGATGAAACTATAACATAACCCTTATGTAAGCAAAACTATATACAAGTCTTGCAGAAGTAGTCCGCACTTGGGACGGGCGCCCAGCATCCTCTACGGACTATGAGAAAAAGATTTACCGGTAGATTTAAAATCTTATTTTCTCTTACGTCCTAGGGGATGCTGGGGACTCCGTAAGGACCATGGGGATTATACCAAAGCTCCCAAAACGGGCGGGAGAGTGCGGATGACTCTGCAGCACCGATTGAGCAAACAGGAGGTCCTCCTCAGCCAGGGTATCAACTTATAGAACTTTGCAAAGGTGTTTGAACCCGACCAAGTAGCAGCTCGGCATAGTTATAGTGCCGAGACCCCTCGGGCAGCCGCCCAAGAAGAGCCCACCTTCCTAGGGGAATGGGCCTTAACCGATTTTGGTAACGGCAATCCAGCCGTAGAATGCGCCTGCTGAATCGTGTTACAGATCCAGCGAGCAATAGTCTGCTTTGAAGCAGGGGCGCCAACCTTGTTGGCTGCATGTAGGACAAACAGTGCTTCTGTTTTTCTGACACTAGCCGTTCTGGCCACGTAAATTTTTAAAGCCCTGACTACATCAAGGGACTCGGAATCCTCCAAGTCTCGCGTAGCCACAGGCACCACAATAGGTTGGTTCCTATGAAAAGATGACACCACCTTAGGCAAGAATTGAGTACGGGTCCGCAATTCCGCTCCATCCATATGGAAAACCAGATAGGGGCTTTTATGAGACAAAGCTGCCAATTCCGACACTCGCCTAGCCGAAGCCAAGGCTAATAACATGACCACCTTCCAAGTGAGATATTTTAACTCCACCGTTTGAAGTGGTTCCAAACCCGTGCGACTTAAGGAAACTCAACCCCACCTTAAGGTCCCAAGGCGCCACCGGAGGTATAAAAGGAGGCTGAATATGCAGCACTCCTTTCACAAAAGTCTGTACTTCTGGGAAAGAAGTCAATTCTTTTTGAACGAAAATGGATAAGGCCGAAATCTGAACCTTAATGGAGCCTAACTTTAGGCTCAAATTCACTCCAGTCTGTAGGAAGTGAAGGAAACGGCCCAGATGGAAATCTTCCATAGGAGCATTCCTGGCCTCACACCAAGAAACATATTTTCGCCATATACGCCATATACGCCATATATTTTCGCCATATTTTCGCCATATACGGTGATAATGTTTAGCTGTCACGTCCTTCCTAGCCTTTTTCAGCGTAGGAATGACCTCATCCGGAATGACTTTTTCCGCTAGGATCTTGCGTTCAACCGCCATGCCATCAACGCAGCCGCGGTAAGTCTTGGAACAGACAGGGCCCCTGTTGCAACAGGTCCTGTCGTAGAGGAAGAGGCCACGGATCTTCTGTGAGCATTTCCAGCAGATCCGGATACCAGGTCCTTCGTGGCCAATCTGGAACAATGAGAATTGTTCTCACTCCTCTTTTTCTTATTATTCTCAACACCTTGGGTATGAGAGGAACAGGAGGAAACACATAGACCGACTGGAACACCCACGGTGTCTCTAGGGCGTCTACAGCTACCGCCTGAGGGTCTTTTGATCTGGCGTAATACCTCTGTAGATTTTTGTTGAGGCAGGACGCCATCATGTCTATCTGGGGCAGTCCCCACTGACTTGCAATCTGTACGAAGACTTCCTGATGAAGTCTCCACTCTCCTGGATGCAGGTCGTGTCTGCTGAGGAAGTCTGCTTCCCAGTTGTCCACTCCCGGAATGAACACTGCTGTCAGTGCGCTTACATGATTTTCCGCCCAGCGAAGAATCCTGGCGGCTTCCGCCATTGCCACTCTGCTCCTTGTGCCGCCTTGGCGGTTTACATGAGCCACTGCGGTGATGTTGTCTGACTGGATCAGAACTGGTTGGTCACGAAGTAAGGTCTCTGCTTGACGTAGGGCGCTGTATATGGCCCTCAGTTCCAGGATGTTGATGTGAAGACAAGTCTCTTGACTTGACCAAAGACCTTGGTAGTTTCTTCCCTGTGTGACTGCTCCCCAACCTCGGAGGCTCGCGTCCGTGGTCACCGGGATCCAGTCCTGAATGCCGAACCTGCGGCCTTCTAGAAGGTGAGCATTCTGCAGCCACCACAGGAGAGATACCCTGGTTCTGGGGGACAGGGTGATCAACTGATGAATTTGTAGATGTGACCCGGACCACTTGTCCAGTAGGTCTCATTGGAAAGTCCTCGCATGGAACCTGCTGAAGGGAATGGCTTCGTATGATGCCACCATCTTTCCCAGGACTCGAGTGCAGTGATGCACTGACACCTGTTTTGGCTTCAATAGGTTCCTGACCAGAGTCATGAGTTCCTGAGCTTTTTCTATCGGAAGATAAACCCTTTTCTGGTCTGTATCCAGAATCATGCCCAAGAAGGCAGACGAGTCGTAGGAACCAACTGCGACTTCGGGATATTGAGAATCCAGCCATGTTGCTGTAACACCTTCAGTGAAAGTGAGACGCTGTTCAGCAACTGCTCTCTTGATCTCGCTTTTATGAAGAGATCGTCCAAGTACGGGATAATTGTGACACCCTGCTTGCGCAGGAGCACCATCATTTCTGCCATTACCTTGGTGAAAATTATCGGGGCAGTGGAAAGCCCAAACGGCAACGTCTGAAATTGGTAATGACAATCCTGTACCGCAAATCTCAGATACGCCTGATGAGGTGGATACATGGGAACATGAAGGTATGCATCCTTTATGTCCAGAGATACCATAAAATCCCCCCCTTCCAGGCTGGCGATGACCGCCCTGAGCGATTCCATCTTGAAATTGAACCTTTTCAAGTATAGATTCAGGGATTTTAAATTTAAAATGGGTCTGACCGAACCATCCGGTTTCGGGACTACAAACAGGGTTGAGTAATATCCCCTCCCTTGTTGAAGTAGGGGAACCTTGACCACCACCTGTTGAAGATACAATTTGTGAATTGCATTTACCATTATCTCCCTTTCTGGGGAAGAAGTCAGCAGGGCCGATTTGAAAAACCGGCGAGGAGGCAAACTCTTCGAATTCCAGCTTGTAACCCTGAGAAACAATTTCTGTTACCCAGGGATCCACCTGTGAGTGAACCCAGATGTGGCTGAAAATTCGAAGACGTGCACCCACTGGGGCGGACTCCCTTAGCGGAACCCCAGCGTCATGCGGTGGATTTTGTAGAGGCCTGGGAGGACTTCTGTTCCTGGGAACTAGCTGTGTTGTGCAGCTTCTTTCCTCTGCCCTTACCTCTGGCAAGAAAGGACGCACCTTGTACTTTCTTGTTTCTCTGTGACCGAAAGGACTGCATCTGATAATGTGGTGCTTTCTTAGGTTGTGAGGGAATAAAAGGCAAAAATTTTGATTTACCAGCTGTAGCTGTGGAGACCAGGTCCAAGAGACCTTCCCCAAACAATTCCTCACCCTTGTAAGGTAAAACCTCCATATGCCTCTTTGAGTCGGCATCACCTGTCCATTGCCGGGTCCATAGGACTCGTCTAGCAGAAATCGACATAGCGTTGATTCTAGAACCCAGTAGGCCAATGTCTCTTTGAGAATCTCTCATATATAAGACAGCATCGTTAATATGACCCCGGGTCAATAAAATGGTACCCTTATCCAGGGTATCCATTTCCGTCGATAATGTACCTATCCACGCTGCTACCGCGCTACAAACTCCAGCCGACACAATTGCCGGTCTGAGTAAGGTACTAGAATGTGTGTAAATGGACTTTAAGGTAGCCTGCTGTTTGCGATCAGCAGGATCCCTGAGGGTAGCCATATCTTGGGATGGCAGCTTTACTCTTTTGGATAAGCGTGTCCACGCTTTTTTCCCCCCTTGGGGAAGATTCTCACCGTATCCTGTCCTTAGCGGGAAAGGATACACCCTAAGAATCCTTTTGGGGATCTGCAGTTTCTTGTCTGGAGATTCCCAAGCCTGTTCAATAACTCGTTCCTGAGATGGGGGAAAGGTTACCTCAGGTTTCTTTACCCTATACATGTGTATCCTCGTGTCAGGGACAGGGGGTTTCTCTGTGATATGCAAAACATCTTTTATTACAATAATCATATATTGAATACTATTTGCCAATTCTGGCTGTAACTTTGAATCATCGTAGTCGACACTGGATTCAGAATCCGTGTCGGCGTCAGTGTCTACTATTCTGGATATTGGGCGCTTTTGAGACCCCGGAGGTCCCTGTGACATAGGGGAAAGGCAGGGTTTTACGCCTGTACATTCCCTAGACTCAGTGCAATAAATTCACATTAGCACTAAAACATTCCACATATCCAACCAGTCAGCTGTTGGTGTTGCCGACGGAGACACCCCAGTCATTAACTCCACCTCCTCCCTATGAGAGCCTTTTACCTCAGACATGCCGACACACGCGTACCGACACACCACACACTCAGGGAATCCTCTTATCTGAAGACAGTTCCCCCACAAGGCCCTTTGGAGAGACAGAGAGATTGTATGCCAGGACACACCCAGCGCTGTATGACCCAGGAAAAAACACAATATGTTTACCCAGATAGCGCTGTAATCTTGATTTTTGCGCCAAATTATGAGCCGCCCCCCCTTTTTTAAAACCCTCTTTCACTGTGGACAAGCAGGGGAGAGTCCGGGGAGCTTCCTCTCAGTGCTGTGCTGTGGAGAAAATGTCGCTGGTGAGTGCTGAGGAAGAAGCCCCGCCCCCTCAGCGGCGGGCTTCTGTCCCGCTAAAATATATTAAAAACTGGCGGGGGCTCTTTATATATACAGTGCCTAGCTGTATATATCTTCTTTTGCCAGAAATTGAGGTTATATTGCTGCTCAGGACGCCCCCCCTGCGCCCTGCACCCTTACAGTGACTGCCGTTTGTGTGTGCTGTGTGGGAGCAATGGCGCACAGCTGCATTGCTGTGCGTTACCTCAGTGAAGATCTGAAGTCTTCTGCCACCTCTGAAGTCTTCTTTCTTCTCATACTCACCCGGCTTCTATCTTCCGGCTCTGTGAGGAGGACGGCGGCGCGGCTCCGGGACGAACTCCAGGGTGAGACCTGTGTTCCGACTCCCTCTGGAGCTAATGGTGTCCAGTAGCCTAAGAAGCAGAGCCCTGAAACTCACAGAAGTAGGTCTGCTTCTCTCTCCTCAGTCCCACGATGCAGGGAGTCTGTTGCCAGCAGTGCTCCCTGAAAATAAAAAACCTAACAAAATACTTTCTTTCAGGAAACTCAGGAGAGCTCCCTGTAATGCACCCAGTCTCCTCTGGGCACAGTATCAAACTGAGGTCTGGAGGAGGGGTATAGAGGGAGGAGCCAGTGCACACCCATACCTAAAGTCTTTTTTAAAGTGCCCATGTCTCCTGCGGAGCCCGTCTATCCCCATGGTCCTTACGGAGTCCCCAGCATCCTCTAGGACGTAAGAGAAATATAATTTACTTATTATTTATTAACAGTTTCTTATACAGTGCAGCACATTCCATTGTGCTTTACAATTGGACACAACAGTGACAGAACAGGACTGGGTAATGATAGGCAGACATAGAGGTAGGAAGGCCCTGCTCGCAAACTTACAATACAATATTGTTTTCCATTCAGTAAAGAAAATTGTGCTTGTTAACGCAGCCAGGCAAATTAAAGTGAGTATCGGCAAGAAATCGCAGCGATAATGCTGGAAATGACCCGCCAAGTGATGTAAAACTTCAGAAACCGACTACACATGTGTATCACAATGAAGGCCAGCATATGGATGATATCATATTCAAAACTAATTGTAAATAAACTGTTCTCATATTAGCAGAGTTCCAATCAAAGCACTGATATACTAAAACATATAGGTCTTTTTTTAGAAGAAAATGCCCGAAAAGGTCCTACGTACACAAAAAAGCTAAAACAATGCTCGGTTTCAAGGCTTTTAAGGACATGTTGTTGTTGAGATGAAGCCTTTGCTGATCTATCGCTCCGAGAACCCCTGTGCATTAAAGCAGATCAGTAAGCACACGCTGCCCATTTACTATCGTGCAAATAACAAGGCATGGATGACGCAAGCGGTATTTGAGAATTGGTTCATCAATTGCTTCATACCCCCAGTCAAGTGTTATTGTCTGTAGAAGTTTCCCTTTAAAGTTCACTTTAAAATTATAATCCTGCTTGATAGCTGACCACACCACCCCCAGCATCTTCATGATGTTAAGCCAGATGTAATGGTAGTGTATCTCCCTAAAAACACTACTGCTATCCTACAGCCAATGGACCAGGAGGCTATAGCCATGTTCAAAGCGTACTATTTGCGCACAACTTTTTCCAAACTTGGATCAGCAACAGAAAATTATGAAGTAACCCTTTGTGATTTTTGGAAATCATACAACATTGTATACTGCATCAAGAACATTGAATCAGCTTGGGAGGGAGTGTCAGAAAATTGTATGCAAGGCAAATGGAAAAAATGCCTAAAACGTTTTGTGAATAGTATCGAAGTGTTTGTGTCAGATGAACATGTAGATGTCATAAATCAAACAACTGTGCAACTTGCTAACTTACTTTAGATGTTCAAATGGAAAATGTTGAAGAATTAGTGAAATATGTTGAGGGAGAGCTAACAAAGATATAATAGAACTGGAAGCGCAGCAGCACTTGAAAGACGAAGAAGAAGAGGAAAGAATCCAAGAACTACAACAGAAGTTCACTGTAAAGGGGTTAGCTGGTGTGCTCTCAAAAGTGAATGCGGCTATGTTAGAACTAGAGGTTATACTATGGACCCAAACGTTCAAAGGTTCACAAAAGTGGAATGGCAAATGTATTAACTTTTACGATGCGATCGTGAAATTTATAACGAAAAAAAGGAAAATTACAAAACAGACTACACTAACAGGAATCTTCCCGAAAGCTACACCCAGTACTTCTACCTCTACAAGTCCTTCCATTTCCTTGATGTCATCTCCCTTACCTGGAATCCCTGCAACTCCTGATAACTCTGCTGGTAACTCCAATGATGTAGTGATCCCGCACCACTATCACACTATGACGGATTCAATGGCTAGAATTTGATTCTTTTTTAATAACTTTTTTTGGTGCCGATTGTCCTGTACAGTATTTTTATATTCTGTAAGTACAGTAAAGGTATGTGACAGTTATACTAAGTCAAACAAGTTTTGCAAAGTAAAAAAAAAAGAAAACAAACAGGTTTTGCAAAGTAAAAAAGTTATGCAAAATACAACAAAAAAGTTTTACAAAGTAAACCAAGTTATGCAAAATAAAAGTTATGCAAAATAAAACAAGTTATACAAAGTGAAGCAAAGTTTCCTTTTAGTTATTCAGAATAAGTAATAATGATTGCTACAGTGGAGACAGGAGGAGAGGGGGCATGCCAGCAGTTCAGAGTGCTGGGCTTGCCCCCTCAGTGAAGAAAACGGGGGCGTGGCTTGCGATCAGTACATATGTATGCATGCACAGTATATTACTGTAATATATATCCTGTTGATGCTTTCACTGCCTCATTCACTCTATCTTTATCCTTCAAAATTGTTGAAATGCTTGACTGTACCAGTTCCAAGTCACCTGCTATCCCTTTAACTTTCTTACCAGCTGCATTTATAATGTGCTTGCTACAACCAATTTGCTTAACGACTGAGTTGTAGGAACGGAACTCGGTCGTTAAGTGAGGAACGTCTGCACATGGGTACTTCTTATGTAGACTTTTCATGCCATTTACTGTACTGTGTGTAAATTGTATAATGTTTGTTTTTAGCATATTTTGTTCTCTTGGTGAAACCACAGCTCCGGTTGTATTCCTGGTGCATCTGCTCCCACCACTTTGATGAGTATGGAGGAACATTTGCTATCTACAGTATGCAGAGTGAGTAGATTTTACATTTGCTGCCAACCCGGCATAGGATGACTCTGGTCAAAGGGGGTTTTCAGAGTTATTCGCAAACCAAAAAAGTTAGCAATTAGCCAAAACCATGTTGCACTCATGGCTGTTTTTTTCATATGGGCTCAATGAGCACTTTCCCAAGGGCCCCAGAAGTCTAAGGGTCCTAGGCTGATAGCTGAGGGTACCCTTTTTGCAGGGGTACCAGATTTCTGAAAATTGTTCCTGAGGAACCTGAGATATCCGACGTCTAAGCAGTTGTCCCCATCTGAGCCTATTAATTGCTCTTCCGAGCCAGATATCTCGAGTTCTGTCTGACTTAGAGTGTTTCTGATGGAATAATGGAAAAGATTTCTGGACAGCTGCTTTCTGAAAATTGTTCCTGAGGAACCTGAGATATCCGACGTCTAAGCAGTTGTCCCCATCTGAGCCTATTAATTGCTCTTCCCAGCCAGATATCTCGAGTTCTGTCTGACTTAGAGTGTTTCTGATGGAATAATAGAAAAGATGGGACTCTCCCCTTTCGGTGGACACTGGCAGCTTGTTTCTACTATGCCCAGAACCAGAGGTATCAGTCTTCCAGCAGCTGGTCCCTGCTCCAGCTCCACACGCCTGGTATGCAGTTTTATATTTTAGTCGGTGAATTGTTCTGGCTCCTGAACTCTGATCCCCAAGTCCCCAATACCTCCTGAAAAAGTGTTTTATCCCTTTGAAAGCTAAGAAATCTATTTCCAAAAACTGGGGATATCTGCAGTCAAGCAAGCTGCCCTCCCACCGGAAAATTATGAATATTAAGGCCACTCCACTATCCACCCCTCCCCTGCGTAATAAACACCCCCTACCACCCTGTATGTAAAAAAAATAAAAATAAAGCTTATATGAACTCAGTGCCTGATTCCACTTTCTAAGCAAATTCATTAGCGATTTTTCAGCCTATGGACTTGATGAGCTAATGCAGGTGAAGCAGCTGTCCAGAAATGATCATAGACACCCACCGGAGCCATCAAATACGCAGCATCGATACAGAAATGAGGAACATCGACTTCAAGAGTTGTCACAGGGACTGGCTGTGGGAGAAGAGACGCCATGTTTCTCTATGTATGTGATCGCAGCTGTAGTCAGAGACGCCCCAAAAAACGGTTGTGACACGCATGCATTTTTGCCACCTTCACCATTACCTCCCCTAAGGGTCCCTTCCTGTCAATCATTCTGCGAAAGAATCCTCGCTAGGAGCGACTTCGCTAAGGTGCCTTGGAGTGCACACAGGGGGTAATTGAGAGTTGATCGCAGCAACAAATTTGTTAGCAGCTGGGCAAAACCATGTGCACTGCAGGTGTGGCAGATATAACATGTGCAGAGAGAGAGATTTGGGTGGGTTATTTTGTTTCTGGGCAGGGTAAATACTGGCTGCTTTATTTTTACACTGCAGTTTAGATTTTAGTTTGAACACACCTGTGGCCGGGAGACTAACCAGCCACACGTGTAATGGTGGCCGCAGCACTGAAGGGGTTAACCCCTAGTGCCCGGCGCCATTAGGAGGACAATGGGCGCTTGGCGCCACTTTTAAACTGTGCACTGGCGCTAGTCGCCATCTTTAAACGTATTGTGGGTGCTAGGCACCGGGTATTTAAAATATGTTTAATAATGTGTCATATGTTATATCGCTGCGCAGTTGGAGAATGATGAACTGATGGACATGGCACTTATGAGGAAAGTACAAGGTATTTTGTTTCTAAAAAGGCCTTGAAAATAGTTTGTGAGACACTTTTTGCATAGGAAGTCGTATGGTAATTGTCCTAGCTCCAGACTTGCTATGTACAAGTAAGTGTCAATTAGCCGGCCTCTTGGTTGCCAAACATCTTTGAAATGCAAAAGAAGGTGGAAGGAAGACTGTTTGTTGTGTTGCAGCCTTTCCTGTTGTAATCCCAAACACTGGGTTTGCATGGAGGTGTGAATGACAAAACCCTTTTGATGTTGGACAGTGCACAGCAGATAATGGCTGTGAGTGTCAGATTGGGTTGGGAACCTGTATTTATTTATGTAGCTGGTTTCATTGATATACGAATCCTGAATGGTAGATGCAGGAAGGAATAACATTTGTTTGGGAAATAAAATACAAACTGTATTTGAAGCTATGTGATAAATGTATCAATAGTGAGTGTTAAACTGATACCAAACGTTGTCTGTGTGACAGGAAGGAGGATATTGTTTTATTGCACTTATCTCCTTTTGAAATGTAATTTATTTATTTGTATTATGTAAGATATCCTGATTTGATGGAAAGAACTCAGGGCTTACCCCCCCCCCCCCCCTGTTGTACTGTGTGGAAAATTGACATAAAAAGGAGGCCTGCGAGCATCCAGAGTGTATTATACCATTTTGATTCTGCTGTAACATCTTGCTGTACTGCTGAAGTTCTTTTCAGAACTATTTGTTGGCATTAAAACATCATCTGCCTCAAGAAGATTGCGCCATCTTGTGACCTACAGGGCTATGCGAAACCTAGCCCCGTTCACCGGCTGTTCAGGGTGAACCAACGTCTCCAAGTTCCGCCTTCCGCCAGCTACCGGTAGAGGACTAGTGGGAATTCGTCAATACCACACAGAGGTGGTAAGGCAGCGTGTCGGCACATACAGAGCAGAACCGTGGTTCCACACGCCACGGCAGGTTAGGAGTTTGGTGGTGGTAGCATAAACCCGCCCACAGCGCAGTGGGTGGAGTCAGTAACAGGTGGTTACTGACGGTAAGCGGGAATCCCCTATGTGGTCAGGTCCCGTGTGACCTTAATATCCATTCTGTGTACTGGGGACGGGACGCGAAAGCGGTGAGTGCTTTTGTACGGTACCGTCCGGTCACAGAAATTGGTGGCAGCAGTGGGATAATCCCAGGCGGCTTTTCGGTCACCCGATTGGAGAAGCCGAGTTACTCAGGAAAGGAGTAACTGCAGCGCAGGAGAGCGCACAAGATGGCGGACTTCAGCAGAATGTCCAAGGATGATTTGGAGATCGTGTGTCGGCAGAAGGGTGTGAGGGCGGAGCTCATGAGCTTTGAGAAGTCCCGCCGGGCGGAGGTGGAAAGCGCTGAGGGCGTCGGCATCGGAGAGGACAGCCCAACGGTGGACCTTCGTAAGGAACCGGTGAGACCCACAAGCCCTGCCCCCTCTCACAGCACCAATGTTTCCCAGCAATCCCTAGCAGGGCCAGGACCCCAACGTCCCAGGGGGGCGGCACGGATACGCTAGCAGATCGGCTAGCGGAATTGGGGGAAAGGGCAACAGAGCAAGAATGCATGCTTGTCATTCGGATGTGGCATGCGGAGCGGGCACCACAGGCCGTGGTACCCCGGGAGCCATTGTCAGCTGCTGTACACAGATCGGGACGCATTCAGTTTGCCAAGTTTGCAGACAGTGATGGGGACATTGATGGATATTTACAAGTTTTTAAAATGACTTGTAAACTACATGATTTACCCAAGTCGGAGTGGGTGAGACACCTTGTGCCCACTCTGCATGGAGAGGCCTTGGAGGCCTATCGAGGAGTGGCCACTGAGGACTGTGGAGGTTACGATGAAGTCGCGAAGGCCTTCCTCCAGCGATTCTTCATCACTCCAGAGTCGTACAGGAAGAAGTTCCAGGACTTGCCCAAGAATCCTAGCAGCACCCATGAGCAGTTCGCCACCCAGCTGCGGCAGTACGTGGTGAAGTGGGTGAAGGATTCTGAAGCCACTACATGGGACGCACTGATCGACCTTATCTGCAGGGAGCAGTTCTACCGCAGGTGCGCCCCAGAAGTGAAGGAGTGGGGGCTAGACCGGGAGCCACCCAGCTTAAAGATGGCTGCCCAGTTAGCCAACAAGTATGTGGCAATTCGGCTGCAGGGGCAGAAGCGCCCAGTCAGCAGCCAGCTCCAAAAGACTGTACCACCAGGGGGACACCCCTCTTCAGCTCATCGCCCCCCAAAGCAAGCATCTTCCAACCCGGGTGCTCTTGGCCAGCAACAGCACCGCAGCGTCCCTGCAAGTTATCAGAGATCATCGATGCCACGACTGGAGAAGAAGTGCTATGGCTGTGGGAAAATCGGACATCTGAGGATGAACTGTCCTGCATCCCAAGCACCCCAGACTCGTGCCCCAAATCCGAGTGCTGGAGCCCGGATCACTTGTTTGACGAGTGGAAATGAGCCTACAGAGACTATTCCCCCTCCAGTCAGTCCAATGGAGTGTGGCGAGAGACAGGTGCACTCTGTGGAGAGAGTCACCTGCATGGCCAAACAGCCCCTACACAATATGTGGAGGCACCTGCAGCCGGTCCACGTGGGACCCCTGCAGGGGGAAGGCCTAAGAGACTCTAAGGCCTCAATCACTGTGGTGAGCCCCCACCTTATAGATCCTGCTGCAGTATTGCAGGGTCACACTGCCAAGGTCACCCTTGCAGAAGGAATGGAGAAAGCGGTTCCCATGGCAAGAGTCTACCTGGACTGGGGAGCTGGACCAGAGTTGCGAGAAGTTGCCGTCATGGATGGTCTCCCAACTGATGTAGTCCTAGGAAATGATCTGGGTGGTGGGATCGTCACCACATTTGCTGGCGCCATTTCCCGGAGTCAAGTTCCACAACCACCGTTGACATCAGCTACTCCAGCCCAGAGGAAAAGACTACAGCTGCTGGACAACTGCCAGCACAGCCAACCACAGCATCAACCAGCCCAGAGGAAAAGATTACAGCGGCTAGATCAGCACATCGACCCCGCATGCCTTTTGCCTCTGGTATGCCTACGTCCCCTAGCAACGCAGAGGATGTTGGTTCCAGCTCGTTTGATCATGTGGGGGTGCCCAATGATGCTCCTGACCCAAGTGGTTTGCCAACTCCGGCGGTGAGTATGAGAAACCACACTGACTTTTCTATGACTGACCCCTACCATATTGACCCTAGTAGTCCCCACCTAGATCCCCCTGCAGAGTGTCCCAATTTAGGAGAGATTGAGGGGCACTCCAGCGGTTGTGTTGTCTCTGGGCCTCTGCCCATAGGAGAACCTTTACAGCAAGTTGCTGCGGACATAGCAGGTCCCCTGCCTGTGCTCAGTAGATCGGTGAAGACACGCAGCCTCCCTGTAGTGGATGCCACACAGGATCCAGAGGCTGGTGGTCTGGCCGCCATCACTGTGGCACAGGTAGCGGATGAGAAGGAAAGAGTGGGCCTAGGTGACAGGGTAGGTTTCCCGAGTCATAGGTCGACAGAGGAGGATTGGAGGGCAGGTCTGACAGTTAGGGCAGACAGTTGCCAGATAGGAATGATGGAGGTGCAGTGCCTGGGGCACCATGTGGGAGGAGACAGGGGTATGCCCAAACCAGAGGGGGTGGAGGCAACCAGAGGCTGTCCCTGACCCACATCACCCAGACCAGTACTGACCTTAGAACCTGTAAGGCCCTACGGACACGTTGTCATTGACTTTAGTCCTGTAGTGAACCCCCTTACAGAGATGGCTAGGAAGGGCATTCCCAAGTCAGTGGACTTTGCACCCGCTTGCGAGTTGGCATTCCAGTCATTGAAGGAGGCTCTGGTATCCGCTCCAGTGCTGATTGCGCACGTTCTTGACCAGGACTGTGTTTTACGAACTACTGCGCCACTGCACAGACTGGGAGCCGTACCGAGCTAGGAGGAGCCATATGGGCAGGAGCATCATGTGGCCTGTTTGAGCAGAATACTGCTATGGTAGGAGGTGGGGTATGCCACAATTGGGACACCTTGGGTGGCACTTGTGTGTACATTGGAACAGTTTTTACTCTGTTCGTGTAACTAGCCCCCCACAGTGGTGACTTACCACCCACCTGATAGGTGGCTGCAACCTACCTTGGGGAAATCGGACAGACTTTTGTGTGGAGCCTTGAACTTGGACTTCATGTGGACTATTTGAACATTGTGTCCCCTCAAGAATCGGGCCACCATAATATGGATGAACTGTCTAGGCCAGGGGTGGGCAATTATTTCAGCTGGGGGGCCACTTAACACTTCCAGCGAATATTCGAGGGCCACACACAAAATACTCAAAAAGAGTCCCCTTTTTACACATTACGGCAGACAGCGTGCCCTTTTTTTACACATTACAGCAGATAGCGTCCCCCTTTTTACACATTACGGAAGACAGCGTCCCCTTTTTACACATTACAGCAGAGAGCGCCCCCGTTTTTACACATTACGGCAGACATCGTCCCCCTTTTTACACATTACGGCAGACATCGTCCTCCTTTTTACACATTACGGCAGACATCGTCCCCCTTTTTACACATTACAGCAGACAGTGCCCCCGTTTTTACACATTACGGCAGACATCGTCCCCCTTTTTACACATTACGGCAGACATCGTCCCCCTTTTTACACATTACGGCAGACATCGTCCCCCTTTTTACACATTACGGCGGACATCGTCCCCCTTTTTACACATTACAGCAGACAGTGCCCCCGTTTTTACACATTACGGCAGACATCGTCCCCCCTTTTACACATTACGGCAGACATCGTCCCCCTTTTTACATATTACGGCAGACATCGTCCCCCTTTTTACACATTACGGCAGACATCGTCCCCCTTTTTACACATTACGGCGGACATCGTCCCCCTTTTTACACATTACGGCGGACATCGTCCCCCTTTTTACACATTACGGCAGACATCGTCCCCCTTTTTACACATTACGGCAGACATCGTCCCCCTTTTTACACATTACAGCAGACAGTGCCCCCGTTTTTACACATTACGGCAGACATCGTCCCCCTTTTTACACATTACGGCAGACATCGTCCCCCTTTTTACACATTACGGCAGACAGTGCCCCCGTTTTTACACATTACGGCAGACATCGTCCCCCTTTTTACACATTACGGCAGACATCGTCCCCCTTTTTACACATTACGGCAGACATCGTCCCCCTTTTTACACATTACGGCAGACATCGTCCCCCTTTTTACACATTACGGCAGACAGTGCCCCCCTTTTTACACATTACGGCAGACATCGTCCCCCTTTTTACACATTACGGCAGACATCGTCCCCCTTTTTACACATTACGGCAGACATCGTCCCCCTTTTTACACATTACGGCAGACATCGTCCCCCTTTTTACACATTACGGCAGACAGCGTCCCACTTTTTTACATATTATGGCAGACAGTCCCCCCCCCCCCCCTCCCTCCCTCCCTCCCTCCCCTAAACCCATATTGCAGATTTTAACTCCGCGGCCTCCCCACCCCTGAACCTATATGGCAGCTGAAGCGCTGATCCAGGGGCTGGCTGGACAGGGGGTTTACCTGTTTGTCACAGTGGCAGACGATCCCCACTGTCCGATGATCCGCGCTGCTGCTGCTGCTGCCGCCTGGAGTCGCTGCTGATGTGGCCTCTCCTGCTCCCGCTCGCTGGCCACCGCTTCTTCTCCTCACTCAGCCGCCGCTCCTGCTCACTGCAGTGCCCGCCCCCCGTGCCGCCCAGCGCGCGCATGGTAACAGAGGAAATCCCGGTCAGCTGACCCTGTGACGTGACCGGGATTTCCTCAGCGGCGCCGCGTCTGAGAGCAGTGCAATGACAAGCGGCCTGTCGGGCCGCTTGTCATTGCACTCTGGTGGGGCACAGCGGGCCAGGCACGATCGGTCCGCGGGCCGCATCCGGCCCGCGGGCCGCATGTTGCCCACCCCTAGTCTAGGCCATAGCCTACACCCCCCAGGTAGCGTCCTCTTCTACCCAACAGACTGCGGGACCAGGAGTCATATTGTTGGTACATGACTCGCTGGTTTTCCTGCTTGAATTGGGGGGGGGGAGTGTGGCCGGAGAGACTAACCAGCCACACGTGTAATGGCGGCCGCAGCACTGAAGGGGTTAACCCCTAGTGCCCGGCGCTATTAGGAGGACAATGGGCGCTTGGCGCCACTTTTAAACTGTGCACTGGCACTAGTCACCATCTTTAAAGGTATTGTGGGTGCTAGGCACCGGGTATTTAAAATATGTTTAATAATGTGTCATATGTTATATCGCTGCGCAGTGCGCAGTTGGAGAATTATGAACTGATGGACAGGGCACTTATGAGGAAAGTACAAGGTATTTTGTTTCTAAAAAGGCCTTAAATAGTTTGTGAGACACTTTTTGCATAGGAAGTCGTATGATAATTATCCTAGCTCCAGACTTGCTATGTCCAAGTAAGTGTCAATTAGCCAGCCTCTTGCAATCTTTTGCATCTTTGAAATGCAAAAGAAGGTGGAAGGAAGACTGTTTGTTGTGTTGCAGCCTTTCCTGTTGTAATCCCAAACACTGGTTTGCATGGAGGTGTGAATAACAAAACCCTTTTATTGTTGGACAGTGCACAGCAGATAATGGCTGTGAGTGTCAGATTGGGTTGGGAACCTGTATTTATTTATGTAGCTGGTTTCATTGATATACGAATCCTGAATGGTAGATGCAGGAAGGAATAACATTTGTTTGGGAAATAAAATACAAACCGTATTTGAAGCTATGTGATAAATTTATCAATAGTGAATGTTAAACTGATACCAAACGTCTGTATGACAGGAAGGAGGATATTGTTTTATTGCACCTATCACCTTTGGAAATGTAATTTATTTATTTGTATTTTGTAAGATATCCTGATTGGATGGAAAAGACTCAGGGCTTACCCCCCCCCCCCCCCCCCCCTGCGAGCATCCAGAGTGTATTATACCATTTTGATTCTGCTGTAACATCTTGCTGTACTACTGAAGTTCTTTTCAGAACTATTTGTTGGCATTAAAACATCATCTGCCTCAAGAAGATTGCGCCATCTTGTGACCTACAGGGCTATGCGAAACCTAGCCCCGTTCACCGGCTGTTCAGGGTGAACCAACGTCTCCAAGTTCTGCCTTCCGCCAGCTACCAGTAGAGGACTAGTGGGGATTCATCAATATCACACAGAGGTGGTAAGGCAGCGTGTCGGCGCATACAGAGCAGAACCGTGGTTTCAAACGCCACGGCAGGTTAGGAGTTTGGTGGTGGCAGCATAAACCCGCCCACAGCGCAGTGGGTGGAGTCAGTAACAGGCAGTTACTGACGGTATGCGGGAATTCCCTATGTGGTCAGGTCCTGTGTGACCTTAATATCCATTCTGTGTACTGGGGACGGGACGCGAAAGCGGTGAGTGCTTTCGTACGGTACCGTCCGGTCACAACACCCCACCCAAATCTAACTCTCTCTGCACATGTTATATCTGCCCCCCCCTGCAGTGCACATGGTTTTGCCCACTGCTAACAAATTTGCTGATGCAATCAACTCTGAATTAGGCCCACATTGCGGCCAAGCTGCACGTGCAGTCTTCCGATAATTGCTCAGTTGCGTGAACATCAGCATTGCTTACAAATCGGAATCAGGCCCTCACTGTGAGGAACTTCCATCATATGGATTCTTCTGCAATCTGTGTGATTGCTAAATAAGAAATACTGTAGGGTGCAAAAATACATTTCATCCCCCTAAAGCACAAGGCATTTATCAGGGGGAACAAACAATAGATAAAGAAAAACCTAGTAAATGACATCATCAGACTGAGACACTCACACAGCATTTGGAAATGACATAATCCACTAATCCATTACGATCAGATTTGATTAGTAATAGAATCACTGACTGTCACACTTCAGGTGAGCTGTTGAGCTTCATTCAGAATGGGTTCACTTGTGTACACTGACTGTCAGACTTATCTCCATGCTTGCCTACCTGACCCTCTCCATGAGCGAGAAAATACTCTGTTCCTGGACTTACCTGGTAATGTATGATTGCCATCACCTGTGGTGAAACACCTTTCTTATCATTTAACTAGCTCACCACAGGTGATGGTAATCATACATTACCAGGAAAGTCCAGGAACAGAGCATTTTCTCCCTCATGGAGAGGGTCAGGTAGGCAAGTATGCTTATCTTTGGTATTCCCTAATTGATTTCCATGTATGACTCTTGCTGCCTTCTGACTTTGGGGGTAATTCAGACCTGATCGCTGCTGTGCATTTTTCACACAGTGGGCGATCAAATCTGAACTGTACATGCGTATGGTGCCTCAGACGACTGCACTGAGCATCGGCGCCTAGTGACGGGATGGTGCAAAAAAAGTGATCACATCGGCGATCGCAAGGTGATTGACAGGAAGAGGCCGTTCGTGGGTGGCAACTGACCGGTTTACAGGAGTGTCCGGTAAAACGCAGACGGGACCAACCGTTTTCAGGGAGAGATGATATCAGCTCTGGCCCCGATCAGCAGGATTACATCGCAGAGGAAGAGTAAATCCTGGGCTGAGCAGAGACTGCACAAACTGATGTTTGTGCAGCTCTGCTACACATGAATACGCACACCCGCACGGGGGGCTGGCAAGCACAACTAAGCGCCTTGCGGGCACGCTGGGCTCGCCATGCAGCGGGCTTGGTGGCTCGCTTTGCTCGCCACAGGTTCTATTACCACTCCAGGGTCGAACTGGCCCACAGGGGAACAGGGGAAACCACCGGTGGGCCCTACTGCCTGTGGGTCCTCCTCCTCCTCTAGGGATAAAATTCCAGACTATCCTAGTGCACTGGAGTTATGCATTATACATATGTTACATACATTATACTTCACAATAATTTGGTTTATTATATATTTATCAAGGGGCACAGAACATGTAACGGTTAGCCAAACCCCTGTGGTGGCTGGCCATGCCCCCACTGGAACCTGGCTACACCTTTAAGCATGGGCCCCTACATCAGCATTCCCCCGGTGGGCCCTTCATGCCCCAGTCTGACACTGTTCCACACTATGGGTGTCGTGGACATCCACGAGTGAGAATAGTCCCTGTTGGTCGACCGGCGGGATTGTGAGTAGGCGGGATGCAGTAGTCGGTATTGTGACTGGCGGTCTCCTGACCGCCGGTCACATAACTACACCCACTTGTATTCTACATTGGACACTCTGCATCCCTGATGCTTCACTGATGTTAGACTGGGCCACCAGGCTGCTAGCTGCCACACTTGTTCCAATTGGGCTGCAGCTCTCCATGCGATTCATCTGCAGTATAGTGGTCAGTGGGTCTTATTCAGGTTTGTTAGCAAATGCATCTCTCAAAAAGGAAAGTATGTGCAGACGCCACCGGTGTCACTGTATATAAAGATGTCAGGGTGTGTATGTATAGATGTAGGTGCAATGGTTGAGGTTGAATTTTTGAAGGTGGAATGAGAGTGTAGATAGCAATTATGCGCGCGCCGAAGGCGCGCTCCAGAAAAGGGGTGTGGTCACTCAAAAGGGGCGTGTCCTTCAGTGTAGTAGGACCCCTTATACTATCTAGTACTGGTGCCCCTTTCACATTATAGCACATGGTATGAGCCGAAATTCACATTACCCCACATGGTATGAGCCGAAATTCACATTATAGCACACGGTATGAGCCGAAATTCACATTACAGCACACGGTATGAGCCGAAATTCACATTACAGCACACGGTATGAGCCGAAATTCACATTACAGCACACGGTATGAGCCGTAATTCACATTACAACACACGGTATGAGCCGAAATTCACATTACAGCACACGGTATGAGCCGAAATTCACATTACAGCAGACGGTATGAGCCGAAATTCACATTACTCCACACGGTATGAGCCGAAATTCACATTACCCCACACGGTATGAGACGAAATTCACATTACCCCACATGGTATGAGCCGAAATTCACATTACCCCACACGGTATGAGCCGTAATTCACATTATAGCACACGGTATGAGCCAAAATTCCCATTATAGAGTGAGGGGATCCTACCCCCTTAATTAACTAATCCTGCGGGGCACTGTGGTGAGGGGAGCCTACCACCCTTAATAGACTAATTGCAGAGTTTAGCAGCGGAAGGCCTGCAGCGGTTTCTCACCCCAAGCTGCGGCGCTTCTGCCACCTCCGACACTCCACATCTTCGGCGCCACCCGGGATGCAGAGCACCGCACCGGGGATGCACCCTTTTCAGTGTGGTCTGCTGCGCTCCGAAGGGGTTCTTCTCTCCTGCTGCAGGATCCCGATGTGCGCCGTCCTCCCCGCTGTTACTGCCACGGTAAGCATTAGTATCGTTTACCGCAGAGGCCATTTACTGAGGCATATGTGTTAAACCTCGGGAACTGAGATGCCCTTCTCACCATACAGCTGTGTGGCCGAGCCGGGCAGGGGGACAGCCAGCAGCATGCCGGATATCAGCAGCCGAGGGTGCGGGCTGTACATACTTGAGGCAGCTGGATATTCAACAGTGCTGAAAGCCTCCGGAGCCCGCACCCCCGGAGCTGCAGTACACCGGCAGAGGACACCCATCCCCCGAACCCTGCGTAGCCCAAAGCCGGAGATCGACAGCATGTTGAACGCGGAAGTAGAAGCCGCTTATTGCCGGTCAACATGCTGCTGATCTCCGGCTTTGGGCTCCGCACGTGCCTTACAGTCCGCACCCTCGGCTGCTGATATCCGGCATGCTGCCCCTGCTGCTGACTTTCCACCTGCCCGGCTCTCCCACCCAGCTGGATGGTGAGTGAGAAGAGCATCTCAGTGCCCGTGGTTTAATACATATCCCTCTTCGGTAAATGGCCATTAGTACATCCCGCCCACACACACAGACTGCCCGACCCACTTACACACACACACGCTGTAGACTACACACACACACAGACTGGCCACCCCCAAACCCCACACACACCCACTTAGACTACACACACATTCTCATACTTTCCCCTCCCCCACACACACTGGACTGCAAAAATTTACACACACTCACACTGTCCCACACACACACACAATTAACACACACTCACACTGTCCCACATACACACGCACACTGTCCCACTCTCCAGTGGCGTGCGGTGAGGTTAGTGGCTGGAGAGGCACTACAGCCATAATATCCACCGAATCCTGCCGATGACCCCTACCGCCACCGAGCCAATGCCCATTACTGCCTCTGAGCCAATGCCCGCTGCCACCACCAATAGCTTACAAACTCGCCCACCATCAACTGACCCAGCCCTCTGCCACTAATTTGTATCTCAGTCCGATGCCGCCAATGCCCGCTGCCTGCCTGCTCATCATACTTGTGATATATTGTACATTTTTATTGAAAAAAATAATAATTAGTGTTTGGGACTGGGAAGGGAGTGGGAGGAGGACATGAATGCTATTTTGTTGTCCAGGGCTTCCATTACCTTAATGGAGAAGGGTCTAAATGGGTTAAAAAAAAATAAAAAAAAATGTGTGAGGTCCCCCCTCCTAACTGTAACCAGCCTCGGGCTCTTTGAGCCGGTCCTGGTTGTTTAAATACTGGGAAAAAATTGGACAAGGGTTCCCCGTATTTAGACAACCAGCATCGGGCTCTTAGTCCGGTCCTGGTTCCAAAAATACAGGGGACAAAAGATGTAGGGGTCCCCCCGTATTTTTAAAACCAGCACCGGGCTCCACTAGCCAGGGACATAATGCCACAGCCGGGGGACACATTTATGTAGGTCCCTGCGGCCGTGGCATTACCCCCCCCAACTAGTCACCACTGGCTGGGGATCCCTGGAGGAGTGGGGACCCCTTAAATCAAGGGGTCACCCCCCTTCCAGGCACCCATGGGCCAGGGGTGAAGCACGAGGGCTGTGGATGGGAGGCTGATAGCCATGTAAGTAAAAAAAGAATATTGTTTTTTGTTGTGGAACTACAAGGCCAAGAAAGCCTCCCCCGCTTGCTGGTACTTGGAGAACCTCAAGTACCAACATGCAGGGAAATAACGGGCTTGCCGGTACCTGTAGTTCTACAACAGAAAAAATACCCAAATAAAAACACAACTCACACACCGTGACAGTAAAAATTTATTAAAACACACTGACACACTCACACATACTTACCTATATCCCACGCCGGTCACGTCCACTTGTCCAGTAGAATCCAATAGGGGTAGCTGTAAAAATGAGAGACACATTACTTACCTACATCCCACGCCGATCACGTCCACTTGTCCAGTAGAATCCAATAGGGGAATCTGTAAAAATGAGAGACAGATTACTTACCTAAATCCCACGCCGGTCACGTCCACTTGTCCAGTAGAATCCAATAGGGGTACCTGTAAAAATGAGAGACAGATTACTTACCTACATCTCACGCTGGTCACGTCCACTTGTCCAGTAGAATCCAATAGGGGTACCTTTAAAAATGAGAGACAGATTACTTACCTACATCCCACGCCGGTCACGTCCACTTGTCCAGTAGAATCCAATAGGGGTACCTGTAAAAATGAGAGACAGATTACTTACCTACATCCCACGCCGGTCACGTCCACTTGTCCAGTAGAATCCAGTATGGGAATCTGTAAAAATGAGAGACAGATTACTTACCTACATCCCACGCCGGTAACGTCCACTTGTCCAGTAGAATCCAATAGGGGTACCTGAAAAAATGAGAGACAGATTACTTACCTACATCCCACGCTGGTCACGTCCACTTGTCCAGTAGAATCCAATAGGGGTACCTGTAAAAATGAGAGACAGATTACCTACCTACATCCCACGCCGGTCACGTCCACTTGTCCAGTAGAATCCAATAGGGGTACCTGTAAAAATGAGAGACAGATTACTTACCTACATCCCACGCCGGTCACGTCCACTTGTCCAGTAGAATCCAGTAGGGGAATCTGTAAAAATGAGAGACAGATTACTTACCTACATCCCACGCCGGTCATGTCCACTTGTCCAGTAGAATCCAGTAGGGGAATCTGTAAAAATGAGAGACAGATTACTTACCTACATCCCACGCCGGTCACGTCCACTTGTCCAGTAGAATCCAATAGGGGTACCTGTAAAAATGAGAGACAGATTACTTACCTACATCCCACGCTGGTCACGTCCACTTGCCCAGTAGAATCCAATAGAGGTACCTGTAAAAATGAGAGACAGATTACTTACCTACATCCCACGCTGGTCACGTCCACTTGTCCAGTAGAATCCAATAGCGGTACCTGTAAAAATGAGAGACAGATTACTTACCTACATCCCACGCTGGTCACGTCCACTTGTCCAGTAGAATTCAATAGGGGTACCTGTAAAAATGAGAGACAGATTACTTACCTACATCCCTCGCCGGTCACGTCCACTTGTCCAGTAGAATCCAGTAGGGGAATCTGTAAAAATTAGAGACAGATTACTTACCTACATCCCACGCCGGTCACGTCCACTTGTCCAGTAGAATCCAATAGGGGTACCTGTAAAAATGAGAGACAGATTACTTACCTACATCCCACGCTGGTCACGTCCACTTGTCCAGTAGAATCCAATAGGGGTACCTGTAAAAATGAGAGACAGATTACTTACCTACATCCCACGCCGGTCACGTCCACTTGTCCAGTAGAATCCAATAGGGGTACCTGTAAAAATGAGACAGATTACTTACCTACATCCCACGCCGGTCACGTCCACTTGTCCAGTAGAATCCAGTAGGGGAATCTGTAAAAATGAGAGACAGATTACTTACCTACATCCCACGCCGGTCACGTCCACTTGTCCAGTAGAATCCAGTAGGGGAATCTGTAAAAATGAGAGACAGATTACTTACCTACATCCCACGCCGGTCACGTTCACTTGTCCAGTAGAATCCAATAGGGGTACCTGTAAAAATGAGAGACAGATTACTTACCTACATCCCACGCTGGTCACGTCCACTTGTCCAGTAGAATCCAATAGAGGTACCTGTAAAAATGAGAGACAGATTACTTACCTACATCCCACGCTGGTCACGTCCACTTGTCCAGTAGAATTCAATAGGGGTACCTGTAAAAATGAGAGACAGATTACTTACCTACATCCCACGCTGGTCACGTCCACTTGTCCAGTAGAATCCAATAGGGGTACCTTTAAAAATGAGAGACAGATTACTTACCTACATCCCTCGCTGGTCACGTCCACTTGTCCAGTAGAATCCAATAGGGGTACCTGTAAAAATGAGAAACAGATTACTTACCTACATCCCACGCCGGTCACGTCCACTTGTCCAGTAGAATCCAGTAGGGGAATCTGTAAAAATGAGAGACAGATTACTTACCTACATCCCACGCCGGTCACGTCCACTTGTCCAGTAGAATCCAGTAGGGGAATCTGTAAAAATGAGAGACAGATTACTTACCTACATCCCACGCCGGTCACGTCCACTTGTCCAGTAGAATCCAATAGGGGTACCTGTAAAAATGAGAGACAGATTACTTACCTACATCCCACGCCGGTCACGTCCACTTGTCCAGTAGAATCCAGTAGGGGAATCTGTAAAAATGAGAGACAGATTACTTACCTACATCCCACGCCGGTCACGTCCACTTGTCCAGTAGAATCCAGTAGGGGAATCTGTAAAAATGAGAGACAGATTACTTACCTACATCCCACGCCGGTCACGTCCACTTGTCCAGTAGAATCCAATAGGGGTACCTGTAAAAATGAGAGACAGATTACTTACCTACATCCCTCGCCGGTCACGTCCACTTGTCCAGTAGAATCCAATAGGGGTACCTGTAAAAATGAGAGACAGATTACTTACCTACATCCCACGCCGATCACGTCCACTTGTCCAGTAGAATCCAATAGGGGTACCTGTAAAAATGAGAGACAGATTACTTACCTACATCCCACGCTGGTCACGTCCACTTGTCCAGTAGAATCCAATAGGGGTACCTGTAAAAATGAGAGACAGATTACTTACCTACATCCCACGCCGATCACGTCCACTTGTCCAGTAGAATCCAATAGGGGTACCTGTAAAAATGAGAGACAGATTACTTACCTACATCCCACGCCGATCATGTCCACTTGTCCAGTAGAATCCAATAGGGGTACCTGTAAAAATGAGAGACAGATTACTTACCTACATCCCACGCCGGTCACGTCCACTTGTCCAGTAGAATCCAATAGGGGTACATGTAAAAATGAAAATGATACTTACAAACTTCAATCCACAGGAGGAGAGAGAGAGAGAGAGGGGGGGGGGAGGAGGAGGAGGGGGGGGGGGGAGAGAGAGACTAACCTGCTGCTGCTGCTGCTGCTGCTGGGGAGACCGGCACACACTGCAGGGCCACGACGGGAGGACGGAGCCGGCGGAGGAGGGAGAGAGCCGCACACCGCCACTCCTGTCAGCGGCAGCGGAGGAGGACGGGGCGCACACTGCAGACGCCAATAACCGCCGGGACAATTAACACACACACAATTAACAAACACGCACACTGTCCCACACACACACACACACACACACACACAATTAACACACACGCACGCACACTGTCCCACACACACAAATAACACACACGCACACTGTCCCACACACACACAATTAACACACACTCACACTGTCCCACACACACACAATTAACACACTCACACAATTAACACACATCACACTGTCCCACACACACACAATTAACACACCCACACAATTAACACACATTCACACTGTCCCACACACACACAATTAACACACTCACACTGTCACACACTCACACAATTAACACACACTCACACACAATTAACACACACACACTGTCCCGCACCCCCCTCTCCCGACAGAAAAAAAATATAAACATAATTGTAAAGCCCGGTCACCTGTTAAGGCCGCGCACGCGCGCGCGCACCTCCGAGGTCGCGCGCACGCGCGATCGCGTACTGTACAATGTGCAGGGAGGAGGGGGGAGGAGGGGAGGCTCCTGGCTGCCGCTGCCTGTCCAGTGTGACAGGCACAGCAGCCGGGGAGACAGGGAGAGCGCCGCAGGTAGCGCCGGCGGAATCCCTGTCGCATGGGGTGAGCGGGCCGTGCCGGTGGCGCCCCCTCTGTTGGGGCTTCCACGGCGCCCAGGGCACGTGCCCTGCTTGCCCCGTGCTCGATACACCTCTGCTATCATCTCCCCCTTTGTCATCTCTCAGCCAGACCCTCATCTCCCCCTGCCTCTCAGCTACACCATCATCTCCCTCAGCCTTTCTCAGCCACACTATCATCTCCCCCATGCATCTCACAGCCACACCATCATCTACCCCCCTGCGTCTCTTAGCCATACCATAATTTCCTCCATGCATCTCTCAGCCATACCATCATCTCCCCCATGCATCTCTCAGCCACACCATCATCTCCCCCCTTGGTCAGCTTTCTGCCATGCCATCATTTCCTCCCTGTGTCACCAATGAGCCACACCATCATCTCCTCCATCCATCTCTCAGCCATACCCAGGGCCGTTTTTAGCCAATTTGGCTCCCAGTGCGAGATTGAAAAATGCGCTCCCCCCCCCCACGTTCACATAAAAAAAATGCAGGCAAATGTCCCCATTTTACACAGTACGCAGGCAGGTGTCCCCATTTTACACAGTACGCAGGCAGGTGTCCCCATTTAACACATTATGGCAGGCAAGTGTCCCCATTTAACATATTATGGCAGGCAAGTGTCCCCTTTGTATACATGATGGCAGGTGGCAGAGGGGGGGTAGAGAGAGTGAGGGAGAGGCTGACTTACAGTTGAAGCGGTTCTTCCCGCTCTTCGCCGCCTCTCCCTTCTCTTCGCGGCGCCGCCGGCTTGGCTCCCCCTCCTCCGTCCTCCCGAGTACCCAGCTCGGGGGGCGGAGTTTCGTGGAATGACGCGATTGCGTCGTGACGTCACGACGCACCGTGTCATTCCACGAAACTCCGCCCCCCCGAGCTGGGTACTCGGGAGGACGGAGGAGGTGGGAATGGATTTTAAAGTGTTCAAGAAGTGCCGCGGCGGGCGCCCTGTGCGGTTGCACGGCTCGCCCGCCGCAAGAAACTGCACTGGCCATACCATCATTTCCCCCCTGCATCTCTCATACCGCTTTTAGATCGCAAACCTGGGTCGGACCGGGTTTTTGAACCCGAGTCTGAGCAGACTCAGACCCTTTCACGTTGCAGTTCATTTCAATCCGAGTTATTCCCGGGTTGGTGCCTTTCACAATAAACCCGGGTCACCCATGTTAAACACTGTGATGTGTTTTAAAATGGACATTTCTGTCTTAGATTGATGAGGTTTCAAAGGGAATAAAAGGAGGGACTGGGGATTGCTCTGAGCAGACACATAAACAGTAGACAGGGGGCGATCGGGCACAGGTTTAGATTCCATACAATATTTTAGAAAAATAGCAGAGAAAAGACCAAAATTGGACAGTGTATTGCCCTAAATGGGGAGATAACAATATATGTTATCAGTAATATACAGTCCTGGTTGGTGGTGCACCCAGAGCCAGAAGTGTGTAAACTATGCAATGGGAGAGGACAGAAGGCTCTTGTGTGGGCGCACTCTTAAATGAAAAACAATAGAAAAAATTTTTATTTTGGAAGTATTAAAGAGAATATTTTAAGATATAACTTTTATTAATAAAGTTAAAACAAGATGAACTTCCCACAAATCTTGAAACATAACCGGAGATTCTTGAGGAATTAAAAATGTCCTGGTCTCTTAAATCGTAAGAGTATGGAAAGGGTTGTAGACATGGAGTAGTCATACCCCCATTTCCCCTGACCAGTACAGTAATTCTGTATTAATGGAACCGGGGTTTTTTTGTCACAACACAGTTTCAAAATAATTAGGCTAAGACTAGCTGGAATGGTAATCAGTGGTCACCACTCAAGGAATTATACACCTGAGTATTAACAGCATGCCATGGCCCTATTTGCGGGCAGGAATTGTGAGCAAGAAGTAATGGTCAGTTGATATAGATATTGAAAGTAATAGAGGAAAGAGAAAGTAAAATTAGTGGTGATACTGCTGTTGGTGTGTATTGGTCACATAAGAGCGGAAATTAATTCCTGACCTACCACACCAGGTATTCACAGGCAGTCACCTCTCCTGATACTAACCTGGCCCAACGCTGTTTGGCTTCCAAGATCGGACGAGATCGGGCACTGACAGCGTGGTATGGTCGTAGGGATTTATGTGTACACCAATGAGAGTGCACCTATATAGGAAATTGAAACTGAGAGAAAAGATGATAGGAAAGGGAAATTGCGGATGAGATCAGTACGTGAAAATATGTGGATCTGCTTTCCACGTTAGACACGGTTTAGGAGATTCCACTGGTGTGGTACTCTATCCCGAGAATCGTGAATGAGAGTCCACGAAAATTGGTGAACACAGATTAAGAAGATATAAGGTTAATATCTGTGATAGAGTAATGCAAAGGTTTAAGCTGTCATTAGGAGGTATACACAATTAGGTGGGGCTGAGCCCAATGACCGACCTCAGACGGTCTTAAGCGTATGAAAGTTATAACCTTAGGCAAGTAATGGTTTTATAGCCCCTAAAGAGTAGATAGACATACACATAAACACAGAAATTGAAAAACTGAAAGAGTAAGCTGTATTGGGTATTGTGACCCGGTACCGGCAGCATAAAACAAACTGCTAGGTGTACTGTACCATGCGAAATGATTAGTGTCGATACAAATAATATATCCCTTAAAGATTTGAGACAATAAGAGGTATATGAACTACATATAAATAGACCCAAACTGATGTGAGTAATATACCCCTAATGGGGAAAGCTATATGAGTTAATGTACCCAGTTGAAATAATTGGTATGCTGCACAGGACAAGACTAAGATCCTGTTGCAGACATACAGAGTCCTAATAGCAAATTGATGAGACTTAAACAGTATGTCCCTGTCCCTAGGAGGAAATATCAGAGCAGATAATAAATAAACTGACCAAAACGATTGCTGGCAAAAAACAAATGATTTTGGGTGACTCACAGAATGGCCTCAGGTACAAAGAGGCTGAGTGCTGGCTGGTCTAACGGCAAAGGTCCTTACAATAAGGATAATCTAAGTAATTGGAAGGAGCTTACGAATCTCCAGTGAATTAATTCTGATCCGTTAGGATGGCGCCATGATGTGACTGTGTGGACGGAGTTCCCCGCAGAAAACGCGTTTCACCCTGTGGGCTTGTTCACTTCCTGGTTCCGGAACCAGGAAGTGAACAAGCCCACAGGGTGAAACGCGTTTTCTGCGGGGAACTCCGTCCACACAGTCACATCATGGCGCCATCCTAACGGATCAGAATTAATTCACTGGAGATTCGTAAGCTCCTTCCAATTACTTAGATTATCCTTATTGTAAGGACCTTTGCCGTTAGACCAGCCAGCACTCAGCCTCTTTGTACCTGAGGCCATTCTGTGAGTCACCCAAAATCATTTGTTTTTTGCCAGCAATCGTTTTGGTCAGTTTATTTATTATCTGCTCTGATATTTCCTCCTAGGGACAGGGACATACTGTTTAAGTCTCATCAATTTGCTATTAGGACTCTGTATGTCTGCAACAGGATCTTAGTCTTGTCCTGTGCAGCATACCAATTATTTCAATTTTTGTGTCATAACAACTGGGTACATTAACTCATATAGCTTTCCCCATTAGGGGTATATTACTCACATCAGTTTGGGTCTATTTATATGTAGTTCATATACCTCTTATTGTCTCAAATCTTTAAGGGATATATTATTTGTATCGACACTATCATTTCGCATGGTACAGTACACCTAGCAGTTTGTTTTATGCTGCCGGTACCGGGTCACAATACCCAATACAGCTTACTCTTTCAGTTTTTCAATTTCTGTGTTTATGTGTATGTCTATCTACTCTTTAGGGGCTATAAAACCATTACTTGCCTAAGGTTATAACTTTCATACGCTTAAGACCGTCTGAGGTCGGTCATTGGGCTCAGCCCCACCTAATTGTGTATACCTCCTAATGACAGCTTAAACCTTTGCATTACTCTATCACAGATATTAACCTTATATCTTCTTAATCTGTGTTCACCAATTTTCGTGGACTCTCATTCACGATTCTCGGGATAGAGTACCACACCAGTGGAATCTCCTAAACCGGGTCTAACGTGGAAAGCAGATCCACATATTTTCACGTACTGATCTCATCCGCAATTTCCCTTTCCTATCATCTTTTCTCTCAGTTTCAATTTCCTATATAGGTGCACTCTCATTGGTGTACACATAAATCCCTACGACCATACCACGCTGTCAGTGCCCGATCTCGTCCGATCTTGGAAGCCAAACAGCGTTGGGCCAGGTTAGTATCAGGAGAGGTGACTGCCTGTGAATACCTGGTGTGGTAGGTCAGGAATTAATTTCCGCTCTTATGTGACCAATACACACCAACAGCAGTATCACCACTAATTTTACTTTCTCTTTCCTCTATTACTTTCAATATCTATATCAACTGACCATTACTTCTTGCTCACAATTCCTGCCCGCAAATAGGGCCATGGCATGCTGTTAATACTCAGGTGTATAATTCCTTGAGTGGTGACCACTGATTACCATTCCAGCTAGTCTTAGCCTAATTATTTTGAAACTGTGTTGTGACAAAAAAACCCCGGTTCCATTAATACAGAATTACTGTACTGGTCAGGGGAAATGGGGGTATGACTACTCCATGTCTACAACCCTTTCCATACTCTTACGATTTAAGAGACCAGGACATTTTTAATTCCTCAAGAATCTCCGGTTATGTTTCAAGATTTGTGGGAAGTTCATCTTGTTTTAACTTTATTAATAAAAGTTATATCTTAAAATATTCTCTTTAATACTTCCAAAATAAAAAATTTTTCTATTGTTTTTCATTTAAGAGTGCGCCCACACAAGAGCCTTCTGTCCTCTCCCATTGCATAGCAGACACATAAACAGCCAATCAGCACCTTTTTTTGAGACCCAGGTTGAATATCCCAGGACAGAGGCTTGCACACTGCACAACGAGTCGGGTTCCGACATATGCTAAACCCTTCTTTTAACCGGGGTTGAAATGCTGGGTTGCTCGACCCAGGATATTCACTTTGGTACTTTCACAATGCACCTTGACCCGGCAATAACCCGGGTTATTGATGCGATGTGAAAGCGGCAGCAGCCACACCATCATCTCTTTCCTGCATCTCTCAGCCACACCATGTTCTCCTCCCCCTGTCACCTCTATCTCCTCCCTGTATCTCTCAGCCACACCATCATCCCCCCCTTCCCGGGTCAACTCTCAGCCATGCCATCATATCCGCCCTGCATCATCTCTGCCTGCATCATCTCTCAGCACACAATCATCTCACCTCTGTGTCATCTCTCAGCACACTATCATCTTACCCCTGCTTCATCTTTCATAACACCATCATCGCCCCCCTGTGTCATCTCTCTGTCACACCATCATCTACCCCTGCCTCTCTCAGCCACACCATCATCTCCCCCAGCCTCTCTCAGCCCCACCATCATCTCCCCCTGTGTCTCACAACCACACCATCATCTAGCCCCCTGCGTCTCTCAGCCAAACCATTATTTCCTTCCTTCGTCACCTTTCAGCCACACCATCATCTACTCCATGCATGTTTCAGCCATACCATCATCTCCCCCCTGTATCTCTCAGCCACACCATCATCTCCTTCCTGCATCTCTCAGACACACCATCTTCTTCCTGTGTCACCTCTATCTTCTATCTGCATCTTTCAGCCACACCATCATCTCCCCCCTTGGTCAGCTTTCAGCCATGCCATCATCTCATCCCTGCATCACCTATCAGCCACCCCATCATCTCCTCCCTGTGTCACCTCTCAGCCACGCAATCATCTCTTCAATGCATCTCTCAGCCACACCATCTCTTTCCTGCATCTTTCAGCCACACCATGATCTCCTCCCTGTATCACCTCTACCCCCTCCCTGCATCTCAGCCACACCATAATCTTCCCCCTGGGTCAGCTCTCAGCCATGTCATCATCTCTATTTCCTGCGTCATTTCCACCTGCATCATCTCTCGGCACACAATTATCTTGCCTCTGCATCATCGCACCCATGCTACATCTTTCAGCACCCCATCATCTCCCCTGCATCATCTCTCAGCCACACTATCTACCCCTTGCTTCTCTCAGCCACACCATCTCCCCCACCTCGCAGCTACATCACTATCTCCCCCTTGTATCGCTCAGCCACACCATCATCTCCCTCCTGGGTCAGCTCTCTAATGCCATCTTCTCTCTGCGTAACCTCTCAGCCACACCATCATCTCCTCCCTGCATCACTTCGCAGCTACACATCATCTCCTCCATGTATCTCTCAGCCATACCATCATCTCCCTCTGCATCTCTCAGCCACACCATCATCTAATCCCCGCTACTCTCAGCCACACCATAATCTCCCTGCGTCATCTCCACCTGCATCATTTCTCTGCACACAATCATGTTTCTCAGCACACCATCATCTCCCCCCTGCATTACCTCTCAGCCACACCATCTCCCCCTGCCTCTTTTAGCAACACCATCATCTCCCCCATGCATCTCTCAGCCACACCATCATCTCCCCCTGCCTCTCAGCCACACCATCATCTCCCCCTGCCTCTCTCAGCCGCACCATCATCTCCCCCTGTGTCTCTCAGTCACACCATCCTCTCCCCCTGCGTCTCTCAGCCAGGGCCGGCAACAGAAATTTTGGGGCCCGGTACACTGATATCTCTGCGGCCCCCCCCCCCCTGCCCCCTCCTCCCCCTCAGGAAACAGGACAGGGACCCATATAACCTACAGGACACAAGTATATTAAAAATAAAATTAGAGACTCTCTAACGTCTGGAAAACAAAGCTTTAATGGAACATCCACAGTATATAATTACAAAATAATACAACTCTCTGCAATACAGAAAAAGGAAGATTCTGTAATATTTAACAAACAATGTGATAAACAACATCAACATTTTTCTTTTTACAAACCAAAATAAATGACACCCTGTGCATTGAAAGTTACAAGAGTCTTCTTACTTTCAAGGAAGCAAAATCTTTTATAACATCAGTGAAATCAATACTCTGTGCTATTTCATGTTCAATTGACAACAATGCTAAACCATTTTAGCGGCTTTCAAGCATGGTTGCTCGCATGTGGTTTTTTATAATCGCAAGTTTGCTGAATGCTCGCTCCCCTTCTGCGACTGTAATTGGAAGAGTGCAGAAGATTCGTAATCCAATACAAACTTCTCCGAAAATGTCTTCCAACTGCAGCTTGTAAATTGCATTCAGCAGTGAAAGAGGGCCAGAGACATGTTCTCCAAAGGTTGCTTTGCAGATACTTTTAAGGTGGATTATTTCGTTTTCCAAACTGGAAGTAAGGTCATCTGGATAATTGTCCAGCAGTGATTTGCATTGTTGACGGATCTCAACTTCACTCAGGAGATGGAAATTTAGAAGTGGTGAAAACAAGCTTGAGATGAGGTCCATGTGCTGAAACCTATCTGTGAGTTCAGATATAATGGAATCCATTATTAAAAAGAAGACATCTCTCTTAAATGTATCCTCAGGAGTGACAACAGCAGCATGTTCACTTTGGTTATTTTTGCCAGTTTCTCTGGGCTGTTTAAGCTTTGCAGGGATATTCACATTTTCAGCAACAAGTTTGGCTTCAGAGAGAAGAAGTGGCCATTGTTCTCTTAGTGATTTCATTTCTAACGTTAGGTCATTTATGTTTGCTGCTGCAATTTCAAGCGTGATGGCTCTTGACTGAAGAATGACATTTCTTTCATCAAAACTTTCTAGAATCTTAACCCAGAAGGCTGCCATTAGTACAGCCTTGAAACTTGAAAAATAGCGACGTAAACCACCGAGTTCAGAGAAAGCATTATGCGAAAGTTGTTTCTTTTTGGTGGCAATCAATTCGTCTATTGCTTCAATAACACTGGGAAGGTGTCGAGCAACTGGGCGAATCGCTTCTTTTTTAGCACTCCAACGGGTGTCACTTTGACTGTGTAGAGAACATCCTGTTTTTTCAGTGATTAACTTCCATCTTTCAGGGCTGCCACTAAACAGAGCATACAGGCGATTAACACATCCAAAAAAAGTGATAGCTTCATCGCAGCATGATGCAGCATGTACACCAACAAGATTTAGCGAGTGTGCAGCGCATGGTGAATAAATCGCTGTTGGATGTTTTTCTGTAATACGTGCCTGAACACCTTTAACGTTTCCAGACATGTTACTGCCATTGTCATAGCCTTGTCCTCTGCAATCAGCTATGTTTATGCCATGGTGCTGCAGTCTTTTTAATACCTCATCTGCAATTTCCAGCCCCGTTTTCTGTGAGAAATCAAAAAACTCAATAAACCTTTCTCGTGTGGACCATTGACTTGTTTCTACATCTTTATGAATGTAGCGCAAAATCGGGACATTTTGCTCAATGTGAGCTGTGTCAGGTGTTGCATCACATATCAGAGAAAAAAAAATAGATTCGGATCTTTCATTCAGAATAACACCCAAGACACGCTTCCCACACAAATCAATGAACTCATTTTGTGTTTCATGTGACAAATAGTGAGCTTGAAGCCGTTTACCACTTTCTTGGCTCTTCTTCACTTTAGCTAAGTGCTCTTCTAGCAAAGGATCATAATGAGAACATAATTCAAGACATCCTAGAAAGTTACCATTATGTACATCTCCTATTTTATCTGAGCTGCCTCGGAATGCCTGACTACGTGAGCTCAAATGAATGGTAACATCGAGAAAACGTTTCAATAAGGAAATCAACTTCTCTCTTTCAGATACCAACTGTTGTTGTAGTTGACTGTCAATTGCTCTACTGTCTCCCCTAATAGCATGTTCAAGTGTTCTCCATTGCAAATAAAACTGCTTGTGTTGAAAACTACTCTCATGCTCTGGAAGTCTTCTGTACAGTTTCCTCCATTTCTGTTTTTTAGGATTAAAACCCTCTTCAGTGGCAAGCGAGCTTACATGATGCTTAGCCTGAGAAGCAGATGCAAAGAGTCGGCAGGGGGCACAATATAGGGTATTATTTGCTAGACTTGGAAATAGCCAAACTCTGGGTGACTTCTCACGTCCATTTGGTGTACGTGTGTGAAGTAGATAAGTGGGAAATGAATTGCCTTCAACATCTACAGGCAGTTGCCCAACCAATTCTTTCAGTTTAGCTTCAGAGTTTAGACCAAATTTCACAATGACTTGCCGGTCATTGTCTGATAGCACTTCAGGCCATTCACCTGGATCCTTTGGGTTAAATGTGTTCTTCTGGTTCACATCCAGCTCCATATTGCTTTGGCCAGGCATCTCTTCATCAGTAGTGAGAGGTACAGTCCCAGAAGGTATTTCCAGGTTGGATAAACTTGAACTTGATGCTTCACAAATTGCATTTAGTTCATCCTGGAAATGCGCCGCAGTCTCAGATGACTTCTCAAAACTTCTCTCCTCTTCGTCAGTCTTCTGTCTCTCCTCTTCGTCAGTCTTCTGTCTCTCCTCTTCGTCAGTCTTCTGTCTCTTCTCAAAATACTTAAAAAGGACATTTTTCTTCTTGAGGCCTTCATCTCTCGTTTCATTGTCTTTCTTTTCCTTCCTTTTTTGGGCCCCAGATTTATATCGATTCATCTTGAAGATACCTGAAAAGGTAATACCCCTTTCACATCGCAAAAATAACCCGGTATATTGCCGAGTTTGAGCCGTGTCAACCCGGTTTGAGGTGCAGTGTGAAAGCGCCATTATGAATTTACCGTGTCAAACAACCCGGTATTTCAACCCGTGTAAAAAGAAGGATCCTACACGGTTCAGAAACGGTTCATTTGGCAGTGTGAAGCCTCAGACCCGCTATATTCAACCCGGTAATCTTAAAAAGGAGATGATAGGTTGTCTCCCTGCATGATGTCACCTGTCTGAACCCGGAAATAAACAGGCAGCACGCTTTAAACAGTGTGTTTTTATTCATACTACATTCACAGTGCTGCATTGCTACAGTGCTTGGAGAATATGGCAAACTGGAGTGAGGATGAGGTTAGGGAGCTGTTACGGATAAGAGGGGAGTCGGAAATCACCCACCAAATGACAGGGACTGTTAAGGATGCAATCACATACAAAAACATAACGAAGATGCTTGCAGCCTCTGGATTCCACCGTACCTCCCAGCAGGTAATCAATAAACTAAAGGCCCTGACAATGCTAAATTCCTTTGTCGTATAAACAACCCTTTATGAAGCTAAGAACACTGTACGCTGTTTACTTAAGAAGTACCGTAATGGTACGCTATCTGCGTAACGATCGCTCAGCCGTAGGCGAGACGCTCAAGCGTCACGTTCGCTCGCGGCCCAGTGATCACAGGACACGTTATTGGTTATGTCTAGGGGAATGATTCGCTGTAGCTTAGCGTACGCTCGAGACCACGAGGAGGTCACCAGCGATGCAGACGCTCACAACACTATACCTTTATGATAAAACCTTATACCAATGAAATACACTGAATACCTTAATGTGAGTACAGGGTGTAAGTGCAACCTTGTGTAACCTGACTAACTACAAAGCTGCTTGAGCGTCACCGACGCTCAAGTGAACACTTAACACTATAGAAAATGCACAGATACTGGTTTAGGTTCCAAAGCCTATTAACTGTATTATATCTAATATACTTGTAAAAGGGGATAACAGTACAATTGATACACTACAATATAACAGAGACTTCCTAACCACAGAACTAAACTATAAATACAAAAAGACAATACTACTCTGACCTAAATGCAATACAATACAATGCTATAATACTATGAGAGATATAAGAGAAAAGAGGAGAGAGAGAGATAGAGAGAGAGAGAGAGAAATTGGCTCACAGAAAGACAATGATTACGGAGAGAAACTTACGCACAAGGGGAAACGATCGCATGCGCCTGGACATCCAGCACCCGATTTTCAGCAATGAGAACCGTTGAAGAGTGAGAGCTGGATGTGGTCGGCCTGCCTATTTATGCCCCACACACAATGCAATCTCCTGGTCCTACAATCCCATTGTCCATTGGCCGAAGGAATTCGGCCCTGCATCATAACAAAAGGTCATAGGGTGATTCATACAGGTGGGCTGTGACGATTTCCAACAGCTCAGGTGGGTGGGAAACTGGGTTTCCCGCCGCATACCTGAGTATGTGTAAATAATAGAAATGGACATAAACTTCTTATGTCCATAACTATTCGCACGAGCGATTAATACGCTCCAAACCAACACCGGAATTTTGCTAATTAAATACTCTTCCGATGGGTACCAAACACTGCTGTATGATTCCTGTTAGACCCTTCGTACGATATAAAGAGGGATTCCTCAGCTCTGGGACATTGTATTTTAACCAAACTTTCAGAATCTATCAAGGGGACCATGATCTACAAACTACATTAATTGTGCAAATATGTAACGAATGAGTCGCACGCTACGACTACATAAACTCTACCGTAAATACGCATACCGCGCCTGCGAGTGCACGCTATTGCGGGTATGCGCCTTCACGGGAGAGCGTACGCACGCGCAGCACGGACCAGTGTGCGGTGCAAATATGGCAACGTGCATTGAGACATTTTTCTGACTTTGACAGTCCACCCTTTGGCAGTCAATAATAACTGCCACAAAACATTTAAGGAGAAAAATGCAAGTCAGGGGTTAATTGATTTCCATGGTTGGGTAAGGGAGGAGAGAGGAGAAGGTGTGAAGAGGGTATGACCTAGTGAGATAGCAGAAGCATGTGTGTATGAATCCATGTTTGGGGGGTCATGTATCATCGTGCCGTACGTGTTGTAAATCAAGCTTCGAGGTATTGCGAAGTATACATTTGAATTCCTTCTTATCCTGTGGTACAGGTCTGTGGATGGGCTGTCAAACTCTACCGAGCTCATTTCGGCTGTGGTTGTAACAAAATGGGGATGCACATTTTAGTTGATGATACATGAATGGGGGAGGTATGTGGTTGCTGATATCTGTGCCTGTATTCCCTATCGTCTAAGTGTGTCGTTACCTGAGGGTTGTAGAGATGAAGATAAAGAACACTTACGAAAAATGCAATGATATTCTATGTCAGGGAAATGTACATCTGTTGTTGAAGTTGTGTTCGGTATCTGTTGAGAGTCGTCTTCTTTGCGCTGTATTGCTCCTTAGGCATGAGCAACAAGCTTTGTCAGTGCCATCAGATTTACAAAAATGTTGGGCTAGCGTGAGTTTAAAAATACTAGGGAAACTGGGGATCCATGGCAAAGTTCATCAAGTGTCCATATTTAAAGTTGTCAAATCTTCTTCTTTGGTCAATCCGTTGTCTGTATACATCTCGTCTCGTCAGCTTCCTCGTCCAAGGGGGTCTTTGTATCTTGGAGAAAAAGCAGAAAAACAGGTGAAAGAAACGGACCGTATAATCGCATTTTCATCACATCCTGGTTTCTATCATTGGGTCATAAATCAAATCCAGGTTAATTACAGTTTCCTCGCTCCTCAAGCTCATCACTCTTGTACTTTGTTTGCACCTCATTAAAGCCTGCCCGCATCTAAATATCAATCCAATCGATATAACGATACCCAAGATACATAGTAGAAACTTTCCAACATCCATTATGACTCCTTGAGCCCAGTCTCCCAAACCGGAGAACCAATTTCGCGGGTTCAACCATGACACCCAACCAGTCAGCTCATTACCTACAGCAGCAAGGGTGAGATTGTGTTTTCGACGAAATTCCCACTTCAATTGGAGAATATCGTCCATCTTTTGGTCTATGACCTCTACCGGATCCTCGGTGCTATTTGTGATATACGTGCAACACTTTATGCCGTACTGTGTTGCCAATGTAACACAATATCCGCCTGTTACTGCTGTAAGATAATTAAGAACCATCCTATGCTGAACTAGTTCTGTTTTGTAAGCTTGAAGTTCTCTTCCAGTGTATCTAAACGTGTCATCATACATTTCAGTGATATTATCTAACAAATTGGCGAGTGCGGAAATGTATTTATAATTCATCACACCTCGAGCGGTGCGAGTGAAATCTAACGCTACCAGAACCTGAATCCCGGTGGATTCATGGATAAGATCAGAGGCCGGATGCTCTAACCTTTCTGACAGTTGTCTTTTAACTCGGTGCTCGTAATGAGTGTGAGTATAAGGAGCTTGGGCACCACGGTGTATGTCCTTCATTTTGTCATGTGTAACAGTCATCACTTCAGGCAATACTTTTCCAATATAACACAATCCTTCAGAGTTTGGGGCAAGCCACTTGTACGCCTTTCTCCCGCATATGAAATATGCATCATCGGGGAGAACATAAGGGACGGAGAAGGACATGACCATGTTACAAACCTTCCAGGTGAAATCTCCTGACCATAATTCTTCCATCTGCCTAATGCACGTATCGGTTTGTACGATATGTGCACAGTATCCTGGTGATACCTCTCCAACTCTAGTAATCCTATTTCCTAAGGTATACCTATACCGGAAAGATTTTCCTCTACTGGCTATGTGGCGTACGAGCTCTGTATCTGTAGGCATTCTATCTGCTCTATGCGAAAAGGTCATGGTTAGGTTGCTCCATGACACTTCCCAATTTCCCGGTTTTCTGGGATTGGAGATGTTAAAACATAAGAGGGACCTATCCACATGGTATTGGTGGAGCTTCAAACTAGGAGGGCTGGAGATGTTAAACCTCCGGTCCACCGGTCTCCCACCACTTAGCTCAAGTACCTCCCCTAACGTTAAAGGAAATGGTACTAGCCCTGATTTACTGTGACCCTGAGGTACTTGAGAGCATACCCAACAATCTGTTTGGTTTAACACGTTACCCACTAAGGAGTGATAGTCACTCAATGGATGCCGGTCCATATGGATATTAAAACTAGATTGGCATTTCTTTATGCATCCATCTTCAACCAGATTATCACAGAGCCTACAGATACAATTTTCTTCAGCTAACAATCCATCACAATTTCTTCTATCGGATCGTTTTCTGATACTCGCCTTTGCTTGTTGGTTTGGTTGATCTTGGAAAACTACGCCTCCATCATCATAATCGGAACCCATTCCAGAACCTCTCTCGACCTCTATGGTACTCTCGCCGGAACAGACTGCTCTGGTCAACATCATGGTTAACATCAAAATCCGGATCACAGTCTCTTGGGGCAAGTCCATCTTTGAGGAGGAAATAGAGAAGAATGAGAAGGGGGAAAAAGAAATTTTAAGGGAGAGGGGCTGGGAAGTGGAGAAAAACAATAAAAGGGAGAAGGGAGTCGACAACTGCTTTCGATCTTCAAGGCTCAGGTGCCGCCTCAGTCCTCCTGGAACAGACACTCCAGTGATACAACCTCTACCGTCTGTTCCTTATCACGGGACTTCTCGGGATCAGCAACCTTCTTGCAGTGGGATGAATGGACCCAAGTCTCTCTCTCAGCAACCTTCAATGCTGTGGTGCTGGTCAATAAGACCTGGTATGGTCCTTCCCATCTATCAATAAGACAACCTGAGCGTAGAAAATTTCGTATCATTACATAATCCCCAGGTTCAATGTCATGACAATTACTATCTGGTAAATCAGGAATCACCAACTTCAGATTATCATTTTGATTCCTCAACTGCTTACTCATGTTAATCAAGTATTTTACAGTTACTTCATTGTTACATTTCAAATCATCCTGAGGGTTAATCATGACGTGTGGTTGTCGACCAAACAGAATTTCAAAAGGAGACAGATTAAGAGGGGACCTGGGAGTGGTTCTGATGCTATACAAAACAATGGGTAAAGCTTCTGGCCACGTCAATCCTGTCTCTGCCATTACTTTACTCAATTTATTTTTAATAGTGCTGTTCACTCTTTCGACCTTCGCGCTCGCCTGTGGACGGTACGGAGTGTGCAGCTTGCTATCAATACCCATCAACTTACACATTCCTTGAAAGACATCACCTGTAAAATGGGTACCCCTATCACTTTCAATGATTCTAGGGATACCATATCTACATACAAATTCCTGCACAATTTTCTTAGCTGTAAACATAGCGGTATTTGTAGCTGCTGGAAAAGCTTCTACCCAATTCGAGAAAACATCTATACAAACAAGTACATATTTCAAATTTCGACATGGGGGTAATTGAATGAAGTCAATTTGTATTACCTGGAAAGGGCCGCCGGCAGGTGGGATATGGGATGGTTCTGTAGGTATTGCTTTTCCAATATTCTTTCTCAGACAGGTAAGGCATGACATTGCTCTTTTACCCGCATGAGAGGAGAATCCTGGGGCGCACCAGTATGCTCTTACCAATTTGCACATCCCCTCCTTGCCTAGATGAGTCAGCCCGTGAGCTGCTTCAGCCAGACATGGAAGGTATGCCCTGGGGGCCACTGGTTTACCATGTCCATCCGTCCAGAGCCCTGAGGACTCCTGGCCATATCCCTTTGCCCTCCAGACTGCTCTTTCCTGTGTGGAACACAAATTCTGCATCTCACACAACTTCTGTGTGTTGATGGTATTAAATACCATCAACTGTGTGGTGTTTGTCCGTATGGGGGTAGCAGCTGCAAGCTTTGCGGCTTCGTCTGCTCGGCTGTTACCAAGGGATACTGGGTCTTGGCTATATGTATGTGCTTTACATTTGATAACAGCCACTCTGTCGGGTTCCTGTATCGCTGTTAGAAGCCTTTTTATGTGAGCTGCATGCGCTATCGGTGTACCAGCTGCCGTCATGAAATTTCTGAGGCGCCATAAGGCTCCGAAATCATGTACTACCCCGAACGTGTATCTGGAATCGGTGTAGATATTGGCAGACTTACCCTTAGCCAATTCACATGCTCTGGTTAGGGCGACCAGTTCAGCAACCTGGGCTGAGTGAGGTGGGCCTAGCGGTTCCGCTTCTATGGTGTCTTGGTCATCTACGACTGCGTATCCAGTACACAAGTCTCCCGAGTCTGACTGTCTATGACAACTACCGTCCGTGTAGAACGTGAGTTCTGCATCTTCCAGTGGATTGTCACTGATGTCAGGCCTTGCGGTAAAATTTTGGGTCAAATATTCCATACAATCATGTGTATCTTCCTTTGCATTAAATCCTCCTTCCCCATCACTCTCACCTCCCACCCTTTGTGCCTGACCAGGCACACCTGGGAGGAATGTTGCAGGGTTTAATGCGCTGCATCTCCTTATGGTGATGTTTACTGGGGCCATTAATGCCAATTCCCATCTCGTAAACCTTGCTGATGAGACGTGTCTGGTTTGGGCAGAATTCAATAAGGCAGATACCGCATGCGGTGTATGGATTGTGAGGTTGTGGCCTAGCACGACATCTTCGCTTTTTGTCACTAGCAATGCTATCGCCGCAACGCTACGCAAGCATGTGGGGAGGGATCGCGCTACCGTGTCTAGCTGAGCGCTGTAGTATGCAATTGGCCTGCTGGCATCACCGTGTTTTTGTGTTAGTACACCTGCTGCGCACCCAGCACTTTCTGTTCCGTATAGTTCAAAGGGTTTCCCATAGTCTGGCATACCTAGTGCTGGTGCCTGCGTTAGGCATTGCTTGAGTCTCTCAAATGCTGTTTCGGATTCGTCTGTATGCGAAATCCGATCAGGTTTGTTTGAAGAGACCATTTCCTGCAAAGGTAGCGCCAATATGGAAAACCCTGGGATCCAATTACGGCAATACCCACACATTCCTAGAAACGTCCTGATCTGTTGTTGGGTTTGTGGCAGTGTCATGTCTCTAATGGCTTGGATTCTATCAGCGGTCAGGTGTCTCAGTCCTTGTGTTAGACAGTGTCCCAAATATTTTACCTTAGCTTGGCATAATTGCAACTTGTCTTTGGAAACCTTGTGACCTGTGTCTGAAAGATGAAACAGGAGCTGTTTCGTATCCTTCAGAGATGCTTCCAGTGAATCTGAACACAGTAATAAATCGTCCACATACTGTATCAATACTGATCCACTGTCTGGTTGGAAAGACTGTAAACAATCATGCAAAGCCTGAGAAAATATACTTGGACTGTCTATGAAACCTTGGGGTAACCGAGTCCACGTGTATTGGACTCCTCTGTATGTGAATGCAAACAAATATTGGCTGTCAGGGTGCAGAGGTACCGAAAAGAAAGCGGAGCAGAGGTCAATAACAGTGAAAAATTTGGCAGTGGGAGGAATTTGCATTAGGATGACAGCTGGATTAGGCACTACGGGGAACTGACTCTCAACTATTTTGTTAATCCCCCTTAGATCCTGCACTAGCCTGTAACCCCTCCCCCCACTCTTTTTAACAGGGAAGATGGGACTATTTGCGGTGCTGGACGTTCTTACTAGAATGCCCTGTTGTAGCAAGCGCTCTATTACGGGAAAAACTCCTAGCTCCACCTCTGGCTTCAGAGGATACTGTGGGATTTTTGGAGCTATCCTACCATCTTTTACTTGCACAACTACTGGAGCTACGTTTGCCATTAATCCAGTGTCCTGTCCATCTTTTGTCCAAAGCGACCCTGGCATCTGAGATGTCATCTCTTCCACTTGGGATGGATTCCTATTTGTCATAATGGAATGTGACATTAATTTTGATGGGGAGTCTAACATGTCTCGTACTTCCTGAGCGTGATTCTCAGGGATGTCCAAGAATACACCTTCAGGAGTACAATAAATGACGCAACCCATTTTACATAGTAAGTCTCTTCCCAGGAGATTAGTTGGTGCCGATGCAGCCAGCAAAAAGGAATGCTTGGTATGCAAAGGCCCTATTGTAATCTCGGCTGGTTTGCTAACAGGGTAGTGCTGGACTACTCCTGTTACTCCCATGGCTGGAATTGTCCTACCAGTGGTTCTCATGCCCACTGTCGAATTTATCACTGACTTGGCCGCCCCTGTGTCTACAAGAAAGTTTAAAGTTTTACCAGCCACATTGATTGCAATCTCTGGTTCGCTTCCAAGACTGGCAATCAACTTAACTGGCTGCAGATTACAGGTATGGCCACACCCCTATTGGGTATGCTGACCTCCCTGAATCCCATTGGCAGCAACTACTTGTGAGGGGGTTAGCTGGGAACTACCAGAGGCATGCCAGTCTCTGTTTGGGGGATATCTTTTTGTTTCCCCTGTATGTGGCTCAAAACTCCGCCTCTGTGGACCCTGCTCCCAATGTCGTGTGTTGTGTTGTTGTCTAGGGGGTTGAAAAGACCTTTGTACATTCTTTGTTCTACATTCTCGTGCAAAGTGTCCCGGTCTGTTACAAGAAAAACATGTTATTACACTTGCCTTACCCACAGGATTCGGTGGTACATACGCAGGTTGCCTTGTGGTCAGCGCCTGTATACTTACGGACATCAACTTATCACTTTGCGACTCCCTGTGCCTAGTGATGTTTCTGTCGTGATCAATAGCAGCCTCTCTCAATGTGGACACTGACAGACCTCGCCAACATGGTTGTGTGGTCTGTACCCTAGCTTTTAATGTTTCTTTCAAACCATCCATCAGTACAGATACTGCTACTTCTCGATGGTTTGGGTTGGTCTTAATGTCTTCTATACCAGTGTACTTTGCCATTTCTAATAGTGCCCGGTGAAAATATTCTATTGCTGTTTCGGACTCCTTTTGCTTAATGGAAAATATCTTGTTCCATTTAACAACGGCTGGGAAATACTCTTTTAGCTGTAAATTTATCCTTTTTACATTATCCTTGTTGTACACGTCTGTAAGCGGTACATCTTTATCCAATGCACAATCAGCTAAAAATTGAGTTGCGTCAACATTGGAAGGTAAACAAGCTCTTAGCAGTATCTGCCAATCCTTGTTGTTGGGTTCTACAGTGTTACCTAGATCCCTGATGTATTTTTGGCTAGCAACTAAATCCTTCCTGGGGTCAGGAAATTCGGACACTATTGTTCTTAATTCCATTCGGGAAAATGGAGTGTACATGGCAATGTTCCTTATGGGAGTGGCTCCAGACACATCTGTTTTTCCATTGGGAACTGCTATTACCCTTACAGGAGCAATTCTAACAGCCTCTTCCTGTGTAGATTCTACAGCTTGTTGTGGTACAATTGTTTCAGTGTAGTGCATGGTGCCGTACTTACCCGTTGACACGACCTCACCTATCCCTCCGCTAGGGGCTTTCACTAATCTCGTGGGTGTCGCTGTGCCTACTGTGGTCTCTGCTATGGTGGCTGCAAGAGAGAGAGCTGAAATTGTTGCTGAATCGTCTTCTTGATCACACTCCTGAGGAAGGTTCAAAACAGGGTACATCTTGCACGGGTTAATACTTGCATGAGTTATTTGGTTAACATCATTAACATTTACAGGGTTACTAAGAGTTTGTGTTTTACAACCCAGTGCGTTTCTCTCCGCAATCAACTTCTCTCCTGCCATGTATGGTGGAGGAGGAGCTGTGGCAATCAACTTCCTGACTGCCCCAGATCCTGCCGCCAGAGCCAAACCTCTCTGTATCTCACCTTCCTGGTGCCATAACTGTAAATAATCATGATGCTGAATTCGTCTCTTTGCTGATTTTACGAGACATATCCTCCTCCTTAAATTTTGTAACACTTCTGGACTGAAGCTACCTATTCTTGGGAATTTGTCCCTGTCTTGTACAGTCATTCTCTCCCATTCATCACATAAAACCTCTGTGTGACTACCGTATTTTTCACACATTACATATCGTGCCGACCCAACTGGTCGGTTCTCTGAATCAACCCGAACCGAGGTTGATCGCCCCCTACCTGAACAAATGGCCCCCATAATCTGCAGGCGTTGCTTATTCCTCCTTGGATCTTTATCTCAAGGTTTTCAGCGAACCCTTACAAACAAACCAAGATGTCCTTGGGCAGGCCGGCGGTGGTGGTTTATCAAGTACCCCACTTACTTCTCGCCCACGTTGGCCAGTACTGCAATCACTGTAACCAGAGCTGCTGTACCCAACCTAGGGCCCCTGTGAACCTTTATTTACTGGGGCGCGTTCCCCAGCAAGTATCGGTTGTTGGATAGTTCCTGAGTGACCAGCGAACTTCCCTTCCAAAAATAAAAAATTACACAAATCACGTCAGAATGTACAAATAGCGTTTGTGACCACTTTACTCTAATGGTATTAGGTCAGATTACTAACTACTGCACACAATTACGTGCGGTCCAATCGTTCAGTACACGAGCACTACTTGTCATGTACTGAAAGATCAATGGAATCGATGTTTCCGGCCGCGATTCCTTCAGCAAGAGCTTATGGCCTATATGGGTTCTGCACCAACACCCCAGGCGTTGTGCCACTGGACTTTTATAGCGGACCTCTTTGTCTATTTTACCTGTTACCTTATGACCTCCTGGTCTGTTACCTTATGACCTCCTGGTCTTGTTACCTTATGACCTCCTGGTCTTGTTACCTTATGACCTCCTGGTCTTGTTACCTTATGACCTCCTGGTCTTGTTACCTTATGGTCCGCTATACTCTAATGCTCAAATATTATTTAACCAGGGATGCCTCCCTAGCCACCGTATATGTCACTTACACGTGTGTCCCTTGACGAGTACCCGGCTTTCCTTTTGGTTCCACCTTAAAGTTATATAAACTTTTGTATACAAAACACACTCACTCAACACATGTACACTTTTGTTTCTATATCTATTTCTGCGCAGAAATTGTCTTTAGGCCAAAAGTGTTACCAATTAGGAGCAGGATCTGTTAAACTAAATTTCAGATTTATTTTTTTTTTTTCCAAAAATAGATTTGCGTTATTTACCGCGTCGCGTTATCTACCGCTGTGCGTTAATTATCGCCTTTGCGTTACTTCACTTTATCACAGCTTGAGCTACGTGGGCGTAACCGGACGCTACGTTGCGTAATGTACGCTGCGTGCGTCTGCCTTTTGGATTGCGTACGCTAGTCTTTGTTAGCGACACGTGTACGCAATGCAAAGATCCACCGTAACACAATATATACTTTTATCAATGTAAATGATCCCTGATCATCTACCGCAATCCACACTGACTGCCTTGTATCTCAGACAAACCGTGTGTTGTTCTATACTTTAACTATTACCTCTACTATGAAATAACAGCAAATCTCTTTTTAGCACTTTCTATCAACTATAAAATTTGGCAAACAGGAATAGTGATATACGAAAATGAAACAGAAAATGCAGATATATGTATGCGTGCGTGTATACGCAAGACAGAAGAGAAATAAACAGTTTTAAAAGACACAAGCGTTTTGTTCTTACTTCCGGTTCCCGGATTCCTTCAGCACTCTTTATCTAAGCGAAGCAGACGCTTATCCCGTCAGCACTGGGAGACAACCTCCCACCCTTTGCTGGGGGATAATGTCTGCTGATCTACCTAGTGCAGATATGAGAAGGATAGGACGAGTCCCCAATTGACAATGCTAAATTCCTTTGTCGTATAAACAACCCTTTATGAAGCTAAGAACACTGTACGCTGTTTACTTAAGAAGTACCGTAATGGTACGCTATCTGCGTAACGATCGCTCAGCCGTAGGCGAGACGCTCAAGCGTCACGTTCGCTCGCGGCCCAGTGATCACAGGACACGTTATTGGTTATGTCTAGGGGAATGATTCGCTGTAGCTTAGCGTACGCTCGAGACCACGAGGAGGTCACCAGCGATGCAGACGCTCACAACACTATACCTTTATGATAAAACCTTATACCAATGAAATACACTGAATACCTTAATGTGAGTACAGGGTGTAAGTGCAACCTTGTGTAACCTGACTAACTACAAAGCTGCTTGAGCGTCACCGACGCTCAAGTGAACACTTAACACTATAGAAAATGCACAGATACTGGTTTAGGTTCCAAAGCCTATTAACTGTATTATATCTAATATACTTGTAAAAGGGGATAACAGTACAATTGATACACTACAATATAACAGAGACTTCCTAACCACAGAACTAAACTATAAATACAAAAAGACAATACTACTCTGACCTAAATGCAATACAATACAATGCTATAATACTATGAGAGATATAAGAGAAAAGAGGAGAGAGAGAGATAGAGAGAGAGAGAGAGAAATTGGCTCACAGAAAGACAATGATTACGGAGAGAAACTTACGCACAAGGGGAAACGATCGCATGCGCCTGGACATCCAGCACCCGATTTTCAGCAATGAGAACCGTTGAAGAGTGAGAGCTGGATGTGGTCGGCCTGCCTATTTATGCCCCACACACAATGCAATCTCCTGGTCCTACAATCCCATTGTCCATTGGCCGAAGGAATTCGGCCCTGCATCATAACAAAAGGTCATAGGGTGATTCATACAGGTGGGCTGTGACGATTTCCAACAGCTCAGGTGGGTGGGAAACTGGGTTTCCCGCCGCATACCTGAGTATGTGTAAATAATAGAAATGGACATAAACTTCTTATGTCCATAACTATTCGCACGAGCGATTAATACGCTCCAAACCAACACCGGAATTTTGCTAATTAAATACTCTTCCGATGGGTACCAAACACTGCTGTATGATTCCTGTTAGACCCTTCGTACGATATAAAGAGGGATTCCTCAGCTCTGGGACATTGTATTTTAACCAAACTTTCAGAATCTATCAAGGGGACCATGATCTACAAACTACATTAATTGTGCAAATATGTAACGAATGAGTCGCACGCTACGACTACATAAACTCTACCGTAAATACGCATACCGCGCCTGCGAGTGCACGCTATTGCGGGTATGCGCCTTCACGGGAGAGCGTACGCACGCGCAGCACGGACCAGTGTGCGGTGCAAATATGGCAACGTGCATTGAGACATTTTTCTGACTTTGACAGCCCTTAAAAGGAATTTCCATAAGGTCCACGACCACAACAGAAACAGAAGTGGTGCTGCCCGTATGGAGTGGCAATATTATGAGCAGTGTGCCACCATATTTGGCCACACAGCACTTGCAACACCGGTTAGCTTATCCTCCAGCATAGCAGCAGCAGAAACAAGACAGGCCTGTGCTGCTTCCACCTGCAGCGTACAGGACCCAGACACCCGAGCACAGGACCCAGACACCCGATCACCACCACCACCATCTCCACTACTCGTACTGGATGATACGCAACCGATGGCAACCACTATGCCTGACCCAGTTGTACAGGAGCCCAGCAGGACTGAAACCACTGATGCGCCAGAAGACACAGCGGCTGGTCCAAGTCAAATGGCCCCAATTGCACAAACGCAGCCTTTGCGTGGAAACAGTAAGTACAACAATACTAAAAGCATAATAACTAACATTAACAATTAACGTAAACTAAACACAAACTAACAACTCTAAACATTAACGTCATTAAATCTGAACCAAAAATGCATACAATTAAAAATGGTAAATGTTGCAGAGTATATGCAGTGTGTGGGTGGAAGGAGGCCACAAACACGTTTGCAAACACTGCTATTTTATATAAGCTCTTTGCAAATTCCAATAACATATTGTTTGATTTGTGTCTGCAGTATATACTGTTCCGCCAAGGAGGCGCCGGCCAAACAAAACGGAGCAAGCTGCAAGAATTATGACCACTGTCCTGGTGGAAAAATTAGAGCAGAAGGACGCTGCCATGGCTGATCGAGAAGATGCACGTCTCGAGCGATTTCTGCAGGCAGAGCAAGACATGAACAATACATTTATGACGCAGCTGATCTCTATGCAGGAAACCTATAATAGGGATGCAAGAGAACGTCAGAGAGAAATGCAGGAATTTCAAATGTCCATATTTGACCGAATGTTCCAATGCATTGAAGGGCTGCACACAGTGCCACCAAACCACCCTCAACCATATACCCAATATTACCCTGGACCCCCCTACTATGATCATACCACACCTCAACCAACGCCACACCATACCCATCCTCGACATAACCAACCCCAACAAACCCCACCTCCACTAACTCCAACTCACTATACCCATCCTCGACATACACAACCTCAACACACCCAATCACCTACTGAAACGGAGACAACTACAGAGTCTCCTGTTTATCGTAATTTACCTTAAATAGTTATTGTTTTTAAAAAAAGGTTGGTTTTAAAATCATAGGACTGTTTTTCCTACACTATTACTGGTTTGACTTTTATTACTGTAAAGATTGCACTACTTTATTTACCAAAGTTTTATACAAATTAAAATTCTAAGGTCTCTGACCTTTTGTTAATCTTTGGACTTGTCCTATTTTTACTTACAAACAAACAAAATGCTTGATACATCCATTTCAAATTGGATATTGATGTTGTACATTTGTTATCGACACAGTAGCAGAATGTCAACTAAACAGGTTTATTTTTTGTAGCAACAACAATTAACAGAATATACAAACTGAAAAAAATTAACGGAGAAATGAGGGAAGGTTGGCCATTATAGCAGACCTCATCTGTTCTGCACTTCCAGAATGGTCGCCCAAATAGGCCTCACAATCAAGTGCAGGGTACGCAGCAGAGGCCTGCACTGTCCACTCTGGTAGGAATTCCTCCCTCTGAAACTCACATAGGTTATGCAGAATACAACATGCTGCAACAATGTTAGGCATGATATTAATGTCTACATCATTGCGCTTCATAAGACAGCGCCAACGTCCTTTTAATCGTCCAAAGGCATTTTCGACCACCATTCTTGCCGAGCTCAGGGTGTGCGTATATGTAATTTGATTGGGGCTCAGCTGGACATGGTGGGTGAACCCCTTCATGAGCCATCGTCGTAACGGGTAGGCTGCATCACCAATTATATGTACCGGGATCTCCACTCCGTCCACAAATTTGGATTTCTAGTAGGAATATAGATTTAAAAAAATGTACGTTAGCAATAAGAAATTGGAATACAAATATGAGCAGACTCCTCCATGATGGGCAGGCTGGTGGGCACATAGGAAGCATGTTTGAAGGTAACGCCAACTAATTGGTCCCAATGTAAATTAAATTGCAGTCATCTATTACCTGCTTGATTCATGAACATTGCGTCATTTTAACACATCTTTTCTTGGGCATGTTTTCAAAAGTATTAAAATTATTAAACAAAATCACCTCTCTTGGAAAAAGGTAGCCCCCTTGCTTGTCCTCTGCTACCCGGTACAGATCAGAGTTTGCAAGCACTCGAGCGTCATGTGACCGCCCCGGCCAACCGATGAATACGTCTGTGAAACTATATAAAAATATATATTAAGTTGTAAATTAATTATAAACAATTAGCATTAAGAAAACACAATGAGAAGAACATTACCAATACTTATGATCCACCACAGCTTGCAAAACAATGGAATGCCATCCCTTTCTGTTGTAGTAGTCGGCATGATTATCATGAGGTGCGATTATAGGGATGTGGGTACCATCAATTGCACCTGCACACTGCGGATATCCAGACTCCACAAATCCCTTAATTGTTTCATCCAAACGCTGGCCATGCGGAAGAGAAATAAATCTGTGGTATAGGTTGTCCACCAATGCTTTGGTCACTTCATGTACAATGGTGCAAACGGTAGATATCCCCACACCAAACAGGCAAGCAATTGTGCGATATTCACCTGGAGTGGCATACCACCACAATGCTATAGCTAGCCTCCTGCTTGGCTCTATTGGTGACCTGAAGTTTGTGGTCTGTCTAGAGAGTGCTGGGGACATTAAATCCAAAAGATAGTGGAATGTGTGATGTGACATTCTGAAGTGACACTTCCACTGAACATCCTGAAAGTTCAGCACACTTTGCATAAAAACTTGCCCATGCTGCCGTTCTCTAGACCACAATTTTCGTTGAGTAGTGAGGTTAAGGTTGAGTATGGTGGTCACAGAAGCAGATATAAACGATCTCCTCCTGCGCAGGTATTGCCGGCGACGAATGGCGGTGTCTCTCAAATACTGCAGCCTCTTCCTCCTCATAACATAGCTGCTGAACAAGCTACAGAATGTCAGAAGCTCAAATATCCTCTCACAGGCTGAATCCAAGAGCAGTACAGCTGAGACTATCACAAAGTCTATAGAGACATGTGCTGTGTCGGCCATGATTGCTGCACTACTGAGCACTCCCCAGCCCCTCCTTGTAATACCTTTCAAACCTCATCAATAGGAGACAGAAAAGTCCATTTATAATGACATCACAAATGTTTTCAAAGGGTGAACCGGGTTCAGTGTGAAAGGCACCAACCCGGGAATAACCCGGTAATAACACGGCTCCAAACTGCGATGTGAAAGGGGTATAGCGTGTTCAGACCCGGGTCGGAAGCGTGTTCAAAAGCCGGTTCTTTACCGGGTTAGCGATGTGAAAGCGGTATAATACAATAATCTAGTCCAGTGTTTCCCAACTATTAGGCACACTTATAGTTAGTGATGAGCGGGTTCGGTTCCTCGGAAACCGAACCCCCCCCGAACTTCACCCATTTTACACGGGTCCGAGGCATACTCGGATTCTCCCGTATGGCTCGGTTAACCCGAGCGCGCTCGAACGTCATCATCCCGCTGTCGGATTCTCGCGAGATTCGGATTCTATATAAGCAGCCGCGTGTCGCCGCCATTTTCACTCGTGCATTGGAAATGTTAGGGAGAGGACGTGGCTGGCGTCCTCTCCATTTATTAATCTTGATGCAAATATATTTGTGCTTATTCCTTAATTGGGGAGCAGCTGTATTATATAGGAGGAGTACAGTGCAGAGTTTTGTTGACAGTGACCACCAGTATACGTTGTCTGCCTGAAAAACACTCCATATCTGTGCTCAGTGTGCTGCATATATCTGTGCTCACACTGCTTTATTGTGGGGACTAGGGAGCAGCTGTATTATTATAGGAGGAGTACAGTGCAGAGTTTTGCTGATCAGTGACCACCAGTATTATACGTTCTCTGCCTGAAAAACGCTCCTTATCTGTGCTGCATTGTAGTATACAGTAGGAGGACAGTGCAGAATTTTGCTGACCACCAGTATAACTATATATATAGCAGTACGGTACAGTAGTCCACTGCTCTACCTCTGTGTCGTCAAGTATACTATCCATCCATACCTGTGGTGCATTTCAGTTGTGCGCAGTATATATAGTAGTAGGCCATTGCTATTGATATATTACTGGCATATAATTCCACATATTAAAAAATGGAGAACAAAAATGTGGAGGGTAAAATAGGGAAAGATCAAGATCCACTTCCACCTCGTGCTGAAGCTGCTGCCACTAGTCATGGCCGAGACGATGAAATGCCATCAACGTCGTCTGCCAAGGCCGATGCCCAATGTCATAGTAGAGAGCATGTAAAATCCAAAAAAATAAAGCTCAGTAAAATGACCCAAAAATCTAAATCAAAATTGTCTGAGGAGAAGCATAAACTTGCCAATGTGCCATTTACGACACGGAGTGGCAAGGAACGGCTAAGGCCCTGGCCTATGTTCAAGGCTAGTGGTTCAGCTTCACCTGAGGATGGAAGCACTCATCCTCCTGCTAGAAAACTTAAAAGAGTTAAGATTTCAAAAGCACAGCAAAGAACTGTGCCACTCCTAGATGGGCCAGGTGTTTGTGTCGGCCACTTGTGTCGCTTAGCTTAGTCACACAGCGACCTTGGTGCGCCTCTTTTTTTCTTTGCATCATGTGCTGTTTGGGGACAATTTTTTTGAAGTGCCATCCTGACTGACACTGCAGTACCACTCCTAGATGGGCCAGGTGTTTGTGTCGGCCACTTGGGTCGCTTAGCTTAGCCATCCAGCGACCTCTGTGCAAATTTTAGGACTAAAAATAATATTGTGAGGTGTGAGGTGTTCAGAATAGACTGAAAACGAGTGGAAATTATGGTTATTGAGGTTAATAATACTATGGGATCAAAATGACCCCCAAATTCTATGATTTAAGCTGTTTTTGAGGGGGGTTTTTTGTAAAAAAACACCCGAATCCAAAACACACCCGAATCCGACAAAAAATTTTCAGGGAGGTTTTGCCAAAACGCGGCCGAATCCAAAACACGGCCGCGGACCCGAATCCAAAACCCGAAAAATTTCCAGTGCACATCACTACTTATAGTATATGTTTTAAGGATATGATATATCTATGTTTGTGCACAATCAAAATAAAAGGTACTGATTAAGTCAACGGTGCTCAAGTATGGCTATACTTAAAAACTGGACTGTTAGGCTAGGTCCCCACATAGCGGCCAAGCGGGTCCCGCTGAACGAGACCCACTTGGCTGGGAGGTGGTTTTTGTGTTCACACGTATACTGTTCTGCGGCATGCCGCAGAACAGGATCCGGTCAGTGACACATGGGATTTCATAGAACACAGTGCGGCACAGCCACATTGTGTGAACATATGCATTGAAATGTATGTGTTCACACTGAAATCCCGTCGTCCGGCCCAACCGTTTGGATCCTCCGCCGGCGGGACTGCCGCACATGTGTGGGTGCCTGCATAGGTGCCCATTTGCATTGGCCACTATGTGTGGCCCTAGCCTTAGTGTGCCTTGAGAACTGAGGGTGGTAAACACTGATCTAGACTCTTCCTTCACTTAATCCTCCCCTGCACAGCGGTATCACTAACCATAAAGGTGTCCTGTTTTGTACTGTGATTTCTAGCTTCTTGGCTCGTCTTATGTACTGTACATCAGGGTTAGCCAACCAGTCAAAACTAAGCAAAACAAAGATCTACAGATACCAACAGGACCTTTTTATGTGTTTGTACTACTACTACTAATACTACTTATAGGGGGTCATTCCAACCCGTTCGCACGTTGCGGTTCATCGCAGCGGTGCGAACGGGTCGGTTCTGTGCATGCAGCCGCATTGCACAGGCGCGTTGTTGCCGCAGCAATGCCGCATACGAAGAAAGCGGTCGCAGCAGCAACCACAAGAAGATTGAAAGGAGGAAGGCGTTCCAGGGCGTCAACTGACTGTTTTCTGGGAGTGGATTCGGCGAACACAGGCGTGTCCAGGCGTTTGGAGGGCAGATGTCTGACGTCAATTCCGGGACCTTCATCGCTGGAATCATCGCACAGGGTGAGCAACTGCAGGGCTGGTCTTGTTTTACACAAAACTTTTTTAGCATAGCAGGGCTGCACAAGCGATCGCACACTTGCTATGCTAAAATACACTCCCCCATAGGCGGCGTCTAGTTGATCGCACAAGCAGCAAAAAGTTGCTATGTGCGATCAACTCGGAATTACCTCCATAATACAGTTTTAAAAAAACACATACATGCTGTACATTTATTTTTAACATTCCCCTCATACCTTTCGTCCTGTCAGCTCCTGCTGTGCGCTCCGTGCCTCAGTCCGGCTCCTCACTCACCCAGCAGAGAGACAGGGAGGCAGCGTGCGGTGAGGACGCTGGAGGGGCGGTCCTGGCTGGGGACTGGCTGACAGGTTAACAGGTGACCTGTCCAGCCGAGCTTCCTGGCTGGGGACTGGTTGGCAGGTGACCTGGGGCTGGGGTCACTGAGGGGTGAACAGGGCACTGAGGGGTGAGGTGAGCAGCACACACGATTCGGGAGAGAAGGGGGCGGGGGCGCGCGCACGCAAACACGCATGCGGGGTTGAGCTGAGCTGAACAGCACACGGAACTCGGGAGGGGGGGGGGGGCGGTGGGGGCCGCCGCACGCAAACACACACAAGCACTTAAATCACTCCGCAGCGGCCGGCCCGCAAATCCGCGATGCCGGGAGGAAACTGATTTTTTTAACACTTGTTATAAACTGCAGCCGCTGCTGTGCGCTGCCTGGACCTTGGGGCCCCTAACAAAGGCGGGGCCCGACTGGTGTCCCCTTTGACCCCCCCTGTCGCCGGGCCTGCCTCCATAATACAGCATTAAAAAAACACATACATGCTGTACATTTATTTTTAAAATTCCCCTCATACCTTTCGTCCTGGCTGGCAGCTCCTGTTGTGCGCTCCGTGCCTCAGTCCGGCTTCTCACTCACCCAGCAGAGAGAGACAGGGAGGCAGCGTGCGGTGAGGACGCTGGAGGGGCGGTCCTGGCTGGGGACTGGCTGACAGGATAGCAGGTGACCTGTCCAGCCGAGCTTCCTGGCTGGGGACTTGTTGCCAGGTGACCTGGGGCTGGGGTCACTGAGGGGTGAACAGGCCACTGAGGGAGGGGTGAGGTGACTGAGCAGCACACACTGACACGATTCGGGAGAGAAGGGGGAGGGGGCGCGCGCACGCAAACACGCATGCTGAGCTGAGCAGCACACGGAACTCGGGACGGGGGCCGCCACACACACAAGCACTTTAATCACAACGCAGTGGCCGGCCCGCGCTGGGAGGAAACTGTTTTATTTTTTACACTGCACCCGCTGCTGCCCGCTGCCTGGACCTTGGGGCCCCTAACAACGGCGGGGCCCGGGACGGGTGTCCCCTTTGACCCCCCTGTCGCCGGGCCTGCTCTCAGCCACACCATCATCTCCCCCCTGCATCTCTCAGCCACACCATCATTCCCCCCTGTATCTCTCAGCCACACCATCATCTCTTTCCTGCATCTCTCAGCCACAGCATGTTCTCCTCCTTGTGTCACCTCTATCTCCTTCCTGCATTTCTCAGCCACACCATCATCTAACCCCTTGGTCAGCTCTTAGCCATGCCATCATCTCCTCCCTGCATCATCTCTCAGCACACCATCATCTAAACTACCTCACACTACATAGCCATTTTTGTCTATTTAAACTGTAACTCAAAAACATTATATTGAAAGCAAATCAAGAGTCATCAATTTGATTTCCATATATATACATATGTGCACTAATCATCTATGCTCTGGAGTATTTCCACTTGTCTATATAAACTGACGGTATAGCTCCAATAATCATCAGCCTCCAGCTGGTTTTAGGTGAATTATTTTACATTTGTATATATGAAGTTCTGTGATAATTTTAATATTCTATTCTGATTTAATCTTGTTGTACTTAGAATATACAATTATTTGAAATATTGTGAACCAATTTTAAATTAAGCCAGAGATAAGTGACAGACTCTAAACTAAACTAATTTAATTAAATTAATTAATTTGCATTGGTCTACTCCCTGGTTGCTTCAACAAAGCTAGAGAAGTGTATGATGAAGCAAAGCAGCATAAAGTGCTATGGGGGTCCTTCCGAGTTGTTAGCTCATTGCCGATTTTCGCTATATTGCGATTAGTCGCTTACTGCGCATGCGCAAGGTTCGCAGAGCGCATGCGCTTAGTTATTTTACACAAAAGTTAGGTATTTTACTCACGGCATAACGAGGATTTTTCATCGTTCTGGTGATCGTACTGTGATTGACAGGAAGTGGTTGTTTATGGGCGGAAACTTGCCGTTTTCTGGGCGTGTGCGAAAAAACGCTGGCGTTTCTGGGAAAAACGCGGGAGTGTCTGAAGAAACGGGGGAGTATATGGGCGAACGCTGGGTGTGTTTGTGACGTCAAACCAGGAACGAAACTGACTGAACTGATCGCAATGGCTGAGTAAGTCTGGAGCTACTCAGAAACTGCTAAGAAATTTCTATTCGCAATTCTGCTAAGCTAAGATACACTCCCAGAGGGCGGCGGCTTAGCGTGTGCAATGCTGCTAAAAGCAGCTAGCGAGCGAACAACGCGGAATGAGGGCCTATGGGCTTAAGGGGGTCATTCCGAGTTGATCGCAGCCAGCAACTTTTTGCTGCTGCTGCGATCAATTAGTCCACGCCTATGTGGGAGTGTATTTTAGCTATGCAGGGCTGCGATCGCTTGTGCAGCCCTGCTAAGCTAAACATTTTTAAAGCAAAACAAGACTAGCCCTGGACATACTTACCCTGTGCGACGATCTCAGCGATGCTGGGGCCGGCTTTGACGTCACACATCCGCCCTCCGTTCTCCTGGACACGCCTGCGTTTTCTTCTCCACTCCCCGAAAACGGCAGGCAACGGTCCGGAGACGCCCAGGAACGCCTTCTCTCTGTCAATCTTCTTGCGGTCGGCTCTGCGACCGCTTTCTTCGTTAAACACGATGTAACCCGGCGACTCCTGTCGCCGGACAATGATGCGCGTGCGCAGTGCGGTCGTCGCGCATGCACATTCCAGACCCGTTCGCACCGCAGCAACAAACCGCTGCGTGCGAATGGGTCGGAATGACCCCATAAGTCTGATCTGATTGCAGCAGCAAATTTGTTAGCTAATGGGCAAAACCATGACCCTCATTCCGAGTTGATAGCTCGCTGCCGTTTTTCGCAGCGCAGTGATCAGGTTAATACTGCGCATGCGTTTGCACTGCAATGCTCAGGCACGTCGTATGGGTACAAACAGCATCTTTGCTGTGCAATGCTTCTAGCGACGAATCCATTTGCACAACCGATCACAAGGAGATTGACAGAAAGAAGGCGTTTGTGGGTGTCATCTGACTGTTTTCTGGGAGTGTTTGGAAAAACGCAGGCGTGTCCAATCGTTTGCAAGGCGGGTGTCTGACGTCAATTCCGGGACCCGACAGGCTGAAGTGATTGCAAAGGGTTGAGTAAGTTCAGACCTACTCAGAAACTGCAAAAAACTTTTTCGTCCCGCTCGGCTGCACATGCGATCGCACACTCGCAAAGCGAAAATACACTCCCCCGTGGACAGCGACTATCTGATCGCTGCTCTGCAAAAAATAGCTAGCGAACGATCAACTTGGAATGAGGGCCTATGTGCACTGCAGGGGGTGCAAATAAAACATGTGCAGAGAGAGTTAGATTTGGGTGGGTTATTTTGTTTCTGTGCAGGGTAAATACTGGCTGCTTTATTTTTACACTGCAATTTAGATTTCAGTTTGAACACACCACACCCAAATCTAACTCTCTCTGCACATGTTATATCTGCCCCCCCCTGCAGTGCACATGGGGGGTCATTCCGAGTTGATCGCTAGCTGCCGTTGTTCGCAGCGCAGCGATCAGGCTAAAAAACAGCATTTCTGTGCATACCTATGAACCACAATGCGCACGCGCAACGTACGGGTACAAAGGCATTTGTTGTTTTGCACAGGTTCTAGCAAAGTTTTCAGTCGCACTGATGGCCGCAAGAAGATTGACAGGAAGGGGGCGTTTCTGGGTGTCAACTGACCGTTTTCAGGGAGTGTTTGCAAAAACGCAGGCGTGGCTGAAAAAATGCAGGGGTGGCTGGGCGGGTGTATGACGTCAAATCCAGACACGAATAGGCTGAAGTGATCGCAAGCGCTGAGTAGGTTCAGAGCTACTATGAAACTGCACAAACTGTTTTTGCAGAGCTCGGCTGCACATGCGTTCGCACTTCTGCTAAGCTAAAATACACTCCCCAGTGGGCGGCGGCATAGCGTTTGCACGGCTGCTAAAACTAGCTAGCGAGCGATCAACTCAGAATGACTCCGATGGTTTTGTCCATTAGCTAACAAATTTGCTGCTGCAATCAGATCAGAATTAGGCCCCATGTATAAATAAATGTGCAATAGTTAGTTGTTACTGACATTTTTCATTATTCATTCATTACCAGTTATTTATATAGCGCACACATATTCCGCAGCGCTTTACAGAGAATATTTGCCCATTCACTTCAGTCCCTGCCCCAGTGGAGCTTACATTCTATATTCCCTATCACATGTACACACAGACACATTCACACTAGGGTTAATATTTGTTGGGAGCCAATTAACCTGCCAGTATATTTTTGGATTGTGGGAGGAAACCGGAGTACCCGGAGGAAACCCACGCAAGTACAGGGAGAATATACAAACTCCGCACAGTTAGGGCCATGGTGGGAATTGAACCCATGACCTCAGTGCTGTGAGGCAGTAATGCTAACCATTACACCATCCGTACTGCCCTATTAGGATATTTGAAAATTATAACAAATTGTAATCTTACTATAGTCTGCTTTAAATAATAATAATAATAGGATTTTAATTACCTACCGGTAAATCCTTTTCTCGTAGTCCGTAGAGGATGCTGGGGTCCACATTAGTACCATGGGGTATAGACATGTCCCTTGGGAGCCATGGGCACTTTAAGAGTTTAATAGTGTGGGCTGGCTCTTCCCTCTATGTCCCTCCTACCAGACTCAGTCTAGAAACTGTGCCCGAGGAGACGGACATACTTCGAGAGAAGGAAATACACAGATAGTGGTGAGATTCACACCAGCTCACACATAACAATGAAATCCAAGCCAACCCGCTTGAAACAAGTCAGCAACGGCTGAACAATAGTAATTAACCAAGTAAAAATGCAGTATTTAACCAAGTAACAAGGCAGTACTGAACCAAGTACCAACTGCAGGAAAACGAAGCGGTGGGCAAGTGCCCAGCATCCTCTACGGACTACGAGAAAAGGCTTTACCGGTAGGTAATTAAAATCCTATTTTCTCTTACGTCCTAGAGGATACTGGGGTCCACATTATTACCATGGGGATGTACCAAAGCTCCCGGTACGGGAGGGAGAGCGCGGAGGCTGCTGCAGAACCGATTGACCAAACTTTAGGTCCTCAGAAGCCAAAGTTTCAAACTTGTAGAACTGAGCAAACGTGTTCGACCCTGACCAAGTTGCTAAAGTTGCAAAGCCGAGACACCCCGGGCAGCCGCCCAGGAAGAACCCACTTTACGAGTAGAGTGGGCCTTAACAGATTTTGGACACGGCAAGCCTGCCGTAGAATAAGCATGCTGGATAGTACACCTGATCCAGCGAGAAATCGTCTGCTTAGAAGCAGGCCACCCAACCTTGTTGGGATAATAAAGGACAAACAGTGTGTCCGACTTTCTGTGACGAGAAGTTCTCTTCACATAAATCTTAAAAGCACTTACAACATCCAAGGTTTTTGAAGTAATTGAGGAGTCAGTTGCCACTGGCACCACAATAGGTTGGTTGATATAAAAAGCCGACACAACCTTTGGAAGAAATTGCTGACGCGTCCTGAGCTCAGCTCTATCTTCATGGAAAATCAAGTAGGGGCTCTTGCAGGACAATGCCCCCAATTCCGACACACATCTAACAGATGCTAATGCCAACAGTGTGACCGCCTTCCAAGTAAGGAACTTGACATCAACCTCCTGTAAAGGTTCAAACCAATCCGACTGCAGGAACTTCAGCACCACATTAAGATCCCAAGGTGCCTTAGGAGGCACAAAGGGAGGCTGGATGTGCAGAACCCCTTTCAAGAAAGTCTGAACCTCAGGGAGGGCAGCCAATTGTCTCTGGAAGAAAATGGACAAGGCCGAAATCTGGACTTTTATAAAGCCCAGGCGCAGGCCCACATCTTCTCCTGCTTGCAGGAAGAGGAGAAACCGTCCAAGTTGAAACTCCACCGTAGGAAACTTCTTGGATTCACACCAAGACACATACTTTTTCCAAATCCGATGGTAATGTTTTGACGTTACTCCTTTCCTAGCCTGAATCAGGGTAGGAATAATTTTGTTCGGAATGCCCTTCCGAGCTAAGATCTGGCATTCAACCTCCACGCCGTCAAACGTAGCCGTGGTAAGTCTTGATAAGCGAACGGCGCCTGTTGCAGAAGGTCCTCTCGAAGAGGAAGAGGCCTCGGATCTTCCAGCAGTAACTCCAGAAGATCTGCGTACCAAGCCCTTCTTGGCCAGTCCGGAGCAATGAGGATCACCTGAACTCTTGTTCTTTTGATTATTTTGAGAATCCTTGGGATGAGTGGAAGTGGAGGGAACACATACACTGACTTGAGCACCCACGGAGTCACCAGGGCGTCCACCGCCACTGCTTGTGGGTCTCGTAACCTGGAACAGTACCTCCGAAGCTTCTCGTTGAGGCGAGAGGCCATCATGTCTATCTGAGGTACACCCCATCGGTTTGTTACCTCTGCGAATACCTGTGGATCCCTCGACCTGGAACAATACCTCCGAAGCTTCTTTATGTGGGGGGAGGCCATCATGTCTATTTAAGGTACGCCCCAAAGACTTGTCACATCTGCGAACACCTCTGGGTGGAGGCCCAACTCTCGCGGATGAAGATCGTGTCTACTGAGGAAGTCTGCTTCCCAGTCGTCCACTCCCGGAATGAAGATTGCTTTTCCGCCCAGAGGATGATTCTTGTTACCTCTGAAATTGCAGTTCTGCTCTTCGTTCTGCCTTGTCAGTTTATGTAGGCCACTGTCGTTACATTGTCCAACTGAACCTGAATGGCCTGATCTTTCAGAAGATGTGCCGCTTGTAGAAGACCGTTGTACACGGCTCTTAGTTCCAGAATGTTTATCGGAAGGATGGATTCCAGATTTGACCACCTTCCTTGGAAGTTACCCCTTCCGTGGTTAGAAGGATCCAATTTCGAATCCCGAACCTGCGGCCCTCTAGTAGGTGAGAGGTTTGCAACAACCAGAGGAGCAATATTCTGGCTTTCGGTGACAGACGTATCCTCTGGTGCATGTGAAGATGAGATCCCGACCATTTGTCCAGGAGATCCAGTTGGAAAGACCGTGCATGAAATCTTCCATACTGTAGAGCCTCGTAGGAGGCAACCATCTTCCCTAGAAGGCACTGATGAACCGATACCTGGGCTGGCTTCAGGACATCCCGGACCATTGTTTGTATCACCAACGCTTTCTCCTCCAGCCGAAACATTCTCTGTACTTCCGTGTCGAGGATCATCCCCAGGAAGGACAGTCTCCTTATCGGCTCCAGATGCAACTTTGGAAGGTTCAGGAACCAGCCATGATCCTGGAGTAGATGAGTTGAGAGCAATGCTCTGCAACAGCTTCTCCCTGGAAGACACTTTTATCAGCAGATTGTCCAGATAAGGAATTATTTTCACACCCTACTTGCGGAGGAGTAGCACCATCTCCACCATTACCTTGGTGAATACTCTTGGTGCCGTGGAGAGGCCAAACGGCAGCGCCTGGAACTGATAGTGAGAGTCTACTAGCGCAAATCTGAGATAAGCCTGGTGAGGCGGCCAGATCGGGATATGAAGGTATGCATCCTTGATTTCCAGGGATACAAGGAATTCCCCCTCCTCCAGACGTGAGATCAGAGACTTCATCTTGAATTTGAATTCCCTCAAGTAGGGGTTCAATGACTTTAAGGTTAGTATAGGTCTTACCGAACCGTCCGGTTTCAGTACCACAAACAGGTTTGAATAATAACCTTTGTGTTGTAGGTGAGGTGGAACTGGAACAATGACATTTGACCTTAGCAATTTTTGAATGGCTTCCTGTAGGATAGCACTTTCTGTCAGCGAAGCTGGCAAGCCTGATTTGAAGAATCTTTGAGGTGGGAGTTCTTGAAACTCCAGTTTGTACCCCTGGGTAACAATATCCTGTACCCAGGGATCTAGGCATGAGGACGCCCAGACATAACTTAAATTCTTAGTCTTGCTCCCACCTGCCCGATCTTCGTCCACCGTCATGCCGAGGATTTAGAGGAAGCAGAACCAGGTTTCTGTTCCTGGGAACCTGTGGGTGCAGGTTTTTGGGATTTTCCACGACCACCTCTAAAGAAAGTGGAGGGGGATTTGGACTTTTTAACTTTAGCGGCCCGAAAGGACTGCATAGCAGACGTAGGATATGATTTCCTAGTCGGTGATGTAGCAGAGGGAAGAAAAGTTGACTTACCCGCAGTTGCCGTGGAGATCCACGCATCTAACGCTTCCCCAAACAGAGCCTGACCTGTGAATGGTAGGTTCTCCACACTTTTCTTGGATTCCACATCCGCAGACCATTGGCGCAGCCAGAGTCCTCTGCGTGCCGAGACAGCCATGGACGAAGCTCTCGCATTCAGATGTCCAAGGTCTTTCATGGCTTCCACCATGAAACCTGCAGAATCCTGTATGTGATGTAAAAACAATTTAATGTCACTTCTATCCATAGAATCTAACTCCTCTAGTAAAGTGTGTGACCACTTTACTATGGCTTTAGAAATCCAAGCACAAGCAATAGTGGGTCTTAAAGTTATGCCATTTGCTGTGTATAAAAATTTGAGTGCAGTCTCAATCTTGCGGTCGGCCGGCTCTTTCAAAGCGGTGGACCCAGGGACAGGAAAAAACACTTTCTTAGACAATCTAGAAACAGAAGCGTCTACTACTGTCGGGTTTTCCCACTTTTCCCTATCCTCCTCAGGGAAAGGAAAAGCAATGAGAACCCTTTTAAGGATCTGGAATTTTTTCTCTGGGTTTTCCCAGGATTTTTCAAACAATGCGATTAATTCCTTAGACGCAGGGAATGTAAGGGAGGATTTCTTAGTGTCAGCAAAGTAAGCATCCTCTACCTGCTCAGGTACCTTATCAGAAATGTGTAAAATGTCCCTAATAGCCTCGATCATGAGTTGCACCCCCTTAGCAAGGGATCCCTCACCCCCCAGGATATCCCCCTCACCGTCTCCTGTATCAGAGTCGGTATCCGTGTTGACTTGCATTATTTGGGCAAGAGCGCGCTTTTTAGGATATATATCAGGGGTTTTGGATGAGGTAGCAGGAGCAGAATACGACAAAACCTCTACAGATCTTTTCAAAACCTGAGTTTCAGTCTCATTATGAGCTATCCTAGATGAAAGCTGGGATATCATTCCCTTAAGAGAAGCCACCCATGGGGGTTCGGATTTAGAAGGCTGAGACAGTACATTGCATTCCTGAGTACATGGAATAGACTCCTCTGGAGAGGACACATACTCTGCCGCACAAGATACAGAGTCCCTAGACATGGTAATGTGAGATATAACATACACACAGGAAAATGTCAGACACAGTTTCCCCCAAGTACCTTCAGAGACACACAGAGTATAAGGAGCCAGAACACACAGCGCCCCAGTAGGCAGGCAGTTATTAACAATAAATGCCTGGCGCTGACTGAGTAACCTTAATAGATTAAACAGTGAATAACACTCTCCCCCCCCCCCCCCCCCCCTTCTATAACACCCTGGTACCGCAGAGGATAACTGGAGTGAAGTGGAGGGCAGCGCTCCCTGTCTGTAGTGTGATCTGCAGGGAGAAAATGGCACTGGTGAGTGCTGGATCTGCTCTGAGGAGAAGCCCCACCCCCTGTAATGGCGCGTCTACCCGCTCTTGTTATTTTATACTGGCCGGAGGTTGTTTGAACAGCTCTTAAAAAAATAATAAAACTAGAAAAGCCCCTAAGAGCTCCCCTAGCTGTGACCGGCTCCATCGGGCACATTTTCTAAACTGAGTCTGGTACGAGGGGCATAGAGGGAGGAACCAGCCCACACTATTAAACTCTTAAAGTGCCCATGGCTCCCAAGGGACCCATCTATATCCCATGGTACTAATATGGACCCCAGCATCCTCTAGGACGTAAGAGAAAATATAAAATGTAAGTCTATTACATACTTGCCTACTTTTCTGGAATGTCCAGGAGACACCCCAAATCGGTGGAGTTCTCTCTCACTCCAGGGAGCATGGAACAACCACCCGGATCACGCCCACCAGGGGTGGTTTAACAGAGGCCCCCTCCTCTCCATGGCGCAGTAGACTCTGGCATTATGCAGGACTCTCGAAACATGGTGCTTGCCGTGTCCCAGGGACTAATCACAATTGTGCACGCGCAGCGGCCATTTTGTCAATGATTTTTGGTGCGGCTGAAGGGCAGACATGGGACTCCAGAAGGGAAGGTAATAAAATGCGGGTGCAGTGTGTGCGGTGTGGGCCCCAGGCCCGGCGCGACCCGCTCAGCAAAGGGATGCAGTGCAGGTAGGCGCCTTCACTGCTCTGCACAGTGGCGTAACTACTGCCCCCGCAGTCCTCGCGGTGGCTTGGGGGCGAGGGGCTGCGGGGGCGCCACTGACTTAGAACAGATTGACATGCGGACGAGCGTCCGCATGTCAATCTGCGGTCTCCTCTCCCTCCCTGCTGTGTTGGAGGGACATGGAACGCACATCGCGCGTCTCTCCTGTGTCCCTCCCTGGCTCTCCCCCGGCCGGTCTAAGGAAGTGCCGTTCGTGAGCTCTGATTGGCTCACGAACCGGCACTTCCTTTATTAGACCAGCGGGGGAGAGCCAGGAGGGACACAGGAGAGACGCGCGATGCGCTCCGTGTCCCTCCAACACATGGAAGGGGGGGGGGCAGATCTGGCACTGGGGGCATATACCTGGCACTGTGGGGGCAGATCTGGCACTTGGGGCATATACCTGGCACTGTGGGGGACAGATCTGGCACTGGGGGCATATACCTGGCACTGTGGGGGGCAGATCTGGCACTGGGGGTATACACCTGGCACTGTGGGGGCAGATCTGGCACTTGGGGCATATACCTGGCACTGTGGGGGACAGATCTGGCACTGGGGGCATATACCTGGCACTGTGGGGGGAAGATCTGGCACTGGGGGCATATACCTGGCACTGTGGGGGCAGATCTGGCACTGGGGGCATATACCTGGCACTGTGGGGGCAGATCTGGCACTGGGGGCATATACCTGGCACTGTGGGGGGAAGATCTGGCACTGGAGGCATATACCTGGCACTGTGGGGGAATATCTGGCACTGGGGGCATATACCTGGCACTGTGGGGGAATATTTGGCACTGGGGGGAGCAGGCACTGAGGGGGCATATGTGGCACTGTGGGGGAATATCTGGCACTAGGGGCATATACCTGGCACTGTGGGGGAATATCTGGCACTGGGGGCATATGTGGCGCTGGGAGCATGGCCCTAGCAACAAGCACTACCCCCTAGCAACGAGCATGACACCCAGTGCATGAAACCCCTAGCAACGAGCATGACACCCTGAGCATGAAAACCCCTGGCACCGTGCATGGAACCAAGAGCATGAAACCCCTGGCAACGAGCAGGTAATTTAAAAGTAATTAGAAGCCTTACTGTAGAACTTAATGTGTAATGGGCATTACGGTGTGTGGCATAATGTATCACGGACATTGCGGTGTGTGTCATAATGTATCAGGCATTACTGTGTGTTGTATACTATATCACGGGCATTGTGGTATGTGGTATAATGTCTCAGGATCATTGTGGTGTGTGTCATACTGTGTCACAGACATTGTATGTGCTATAATGTATCAGGGGCATTGCAGTGTGTAGCATAATGTATAACGGGCATTGCGATTCCTGTCATAATGTGTCACAGGCATTACGGTGTGTGGCATAATGTGTCTGGGGCATTACAGTGTGTGCATATTGTGTCATGTGCATTATTGTGTGTGGAATAATGTCTAAGGGCCATTGCAGTATGTGGAATAATGTATACTGGGCATTACTATAAGGAGGAAAAATGACAAATAATGTAAGGGGCATGAATCAGGATTATTTTTCTTTCCTGTGGTGGCCAACGTCTGGGCGTGCAGGTTGCAAAACTGGGGTATAAGGTAGTCTTTTCCTGCAATGCCACGCCCTCCACGCAAAGCCACGCCCATTTCTACAAAGCCACACACCCTTTTTGCCGGCGCGCGCCGCAGGCGCGCGCATTTTTCTATCTTTGCCAGTGCCAATTACGGGGGTTATGGGGGGGGATGGGGGGGCGCCGAAGGATTTTTTGGCTTGGGGGAGAAAAATTTCTAGTTACGCCACTGGCTCTGCATCCCTGTGCTGCACCGCCTGTCCTCCCCTGCTGCTGCTTCACCTGTCATACTGACAGGCAGCAGCGCCAGCAGGTTGCAGCATCCACTCACCCCCCACCCGAGTGTCACTATCCGTCTGCGTTGGGCAGGAAAACGGGGGCGGAGCTACACGGGGGCATAGGGGATGAGGATACACGGAGGCATATGGGCGGAGCTACATGGGGACGGAGCTACACGGGGGCATAGGGTTATGAATCTACATGGAGGCATATGGGCGGAGCTACATGGGGCGGAGCTACACGGGGCATAGGGGATGAAGCTACACGGAGGCATATGGGGCGGAGCTACAAGTGGCGGAGCTACCGGGACCAGGATGCTGCCCACAGCACAGCTCCAGACAGCTAGATTGTTAAAGGTAAGTTTATGGAAAAAGAGCGAGTTAGAGAATGTGTGTGTGTAATGTGTGTGTGTGTATGTATGTGTATATATGTGTATGTGTGTGTATGTGTATGTGTGCAGGGGCGTAACTAGAACTTTATGGGCCCCACAGCAAAATGCTGAAAGGGCCCCCCAAGGCCCTGCTAAAGTGATGTGGGCAGGGATAGACTGGAGCTTTGAATCTGCCCTGGCATTGAGGGGGGGAGGGGGAGTGTATGCGACGTGGCACAATTTCCATGGAAACACACAGTTCCGGGGGGAGCAGCCAATTCAGAGAGCAGGAAGCTGCGCGCTGCCGTCTCGGCTCTCTGTGGGCCCATGCCGGACCACCTGCCAATTTGCCCTGGATGTGGGGGGACAGAGCGGCTGAAAAGGACAGAAAAGCAAAAAAGGGGGTGGAAACTGTCAGTGTAGAGACTGAGGTGTCATTAAGCTGTAGTATAATAGGCCCTACACACTGGGCGATATCACTCAAAGATATGAACGATCTCGTTCATTAATGAACGAGATACCGTTCATATCTTTGAGTGTGGAGGCACCAGCGATGAGTGATGCGTGGCCCCGCGCTCGTTCATCGCTGGTGTCCCGTCAGCTGTGCATGCAGGCCAATATGGATGATCTCGTACATATTTGCCTGCACTGCTATGGAGCCGTGTGACGGGGGGAGTGAAGTAACTTCACTCCCTCCGTCACTGCCCCCCCGCCGCCGGGTCAGCCGTATCCGCCGTCGGGCAGCTCGGCGGCGGATCTTGAAATGTGTAGGGCCCTTAAGATCTAACAAGAAAAAACTGTATACAGGCACACGCATTAACCTTGAGACTATTAGCTTCACAGGTGCTAGCGCTTTCTGCTGATCCAATTTCTCTTTACTCCTGCCACACTCTCCACTGGCACGCACGATCGCCAGCGGCTGCATGTTTCGCCATTCAGGCCTCTCAATCTCTCCCCCCAAACCAAACAGCATTATCTCCTCAGCTCTCCTTTTTTCCGTGTTTTCTATCATCCATCCTTTACCTCCTGCTCCTTCCCTACTTTATCTATGTGTATGCTCTCAGTTCTCCCTCGTTTTGCCTGCTTACTGTCCCCCCATCCCCAGCTATCCTTCTCTGTTTGTTCTGGCTATAAGCTCCATGCTGCTGTGCCTCTCTTTGTCTTCTCCTGCAAGCACCATGGGCTCCTGCTGCCTCTGTCTGCTCTAACTTCTGCTAAGCCAGACCCCTGCTGCTGTCCTTCCTTTCCCCTCAGCAAACCCTCTCTAGTATCAGTCTCGTCTCTTGTAACCAAGCCCCCGCTCCTCAAACTGTTCCCCCTCTACTAGTCCCACCTGTCCCCTCTCCTTTGGCCTAATTCAGACCTGATCGCTAGGCTGCGTTTTTGTACAGTCTGTGATCAGATCTAAACTGCGCATGCGTATGTACCGCATTGAGCAGGCGCGTTGTACGGATACAAAGCGGATCGCTGCTCAGCTTTGTGTGAAGAATCCATTTGCACGGGCGATCACAAGGAGATTGACAGGAAGAAGGCGTTTGTGGGTGGCAACTGACCGTTTTCAGGGAGTGCTTGGAAAAACGCAGGCGTGTCCATGTGTTTGCCGGGAGGGTTCCTGACGTCAATTCCGGGCTGATGTGATCGTAGCGGCTGAGTAAGTTCTGGGCTACTCAGAGACTGTACAAAGGGGGTCATTCCGAGTTGTTCGCTCGCTAGCAGATTTTAGCAGCATTGCACACGCTAGGCCGCCGCCCTCTGGGAGTGTATCTTAGCTTAGCAGAATTGCGAACAAAAGATTAGCAGAATTGTGTATAGAAAATTCTTAGCAGTTTCTGAGTAGCTCCAGACTTACTCCTACACTGTGATCAGCTCAGGCCGTTTCGTTCCTGGTTTGACGTCACAAACACGCCCTGCGTTCGGCCAGCCACTCCCCCGTTTCTCCAGACACTCCCGCGTTTTATCCTGGCACGCCTGCATTTTTTCGCACACTCCCAGAAAACGGTCAGTTTCCACCCAGAAACACCCACTTCCTGTCAATCACACTACGACCACTTCAACGATGGAAATTCTTCGTTCGGACGTGAGTAAATCTACTAAGTTTTGTGCTAAAATACTTAGCGCATCCGCACTGCGTACCATGCGCATGCACATTTTCGCCTTAATCGCGAACAACTCGGAATGACCCCCAAAATTTGTTTGTACAGCTGTGCTACACATGCGTTTGCACACTTGCACAGCTAAAATACGGCGACTATCTGATCGCAGCAGTGAAAAAATCACCCTCTAGCGATCAGGTCTGAATTAGGCCCCTTATCTGACCCACTGTTCTCCTTGTGCAACCTATGGGTCACCTGATCTCCACATGCAGCCTGCCCCTTTCATCTGGCCCGCTCCCTCCTCCTCTTCTGGACAGCCCCTTTCCACATCCAGCTTGTCCCCCTCCACTGTGCATAGTAGCTGCCCCAAGCAAATGGCCACTTGCAGGGGTGGGAGGGGGAGGTCCTGAGAAACAAAACAGAAGTTCAAAGAAACACATGGTGCCCCAGCACCGCCACGTATTACGGCTCTGCTGAGGTCCGCTCCCCCCCACGTACGTCCCAGCGCCGGAGCGGGCAGCTGAACAGACGCTGCTTCTGTTATGCGAGTGAGACTGAGAGCCTGTATCGCATGACCAGGTGCAGGGAGAGCTATGGGCCCTGGAGACAGCTTGGGCCCTGTAGCAGCCCCTGCACCCACAGTAGTTACACATGTGCAAGTGGCACTGCTACAGGGGGGGATTATATGTAAATGGCGTTACTACAGGGGATATTATGTGCAAGCAGCACTACTACAGGGGACATTATGTGTTATTGGCAGTAGAACTGTGGGAAATTAAGTGTATAAGTGGCGCTTCTACTTTGGCCATTTTGTGTATAAGCAGTAATACTAGGTGCAGTGTAATGTGAACAGGGCCGGTTCGAGGGCCCTCGGCGCCCCGGGCAGGGAATGGGGGCGTGGCTTAATACAGGGGGCGTGACCAGTTACGCCCCCTGTACAGTAGAAGTGCCGCTTAAATGCTGAGCGGTGCGCGATGACGTCATCGCGCACCGCACAGCAAAAGGTCCTCTCCACGAAGGGAAACTAGATGTGTAGCGTTTAGTTCCCTTCGCGGAGAGGACCTTTGCTGTGCTATGCGCGATGACGTCATCGCGCACCGCTCAGCAAAGGTCCTCTCCGCGAAGGGAAACTAGACGCTACAGGTCTAGTTCCCTTCACAGGGGACCACAGCCGGGACCACAGCCGCAGAGCCGGGGGACACAGCGGGCAGCGGAGGGCACAGCAGTGGCGGATCTTGCCATGGTGCGGCGCCCTCTGGATGGCGCCAGCGCCCTCCGGAAGGCGGCGCCTCGGGCAAAAGTCCTACTAGCCTGTGGCAAGATCCGCTACCGAATGTGAATAAGATTGTGCTACTGTGTGGCGTAAATTAAAAAATGGGGGTACTAATGTGTGGCCACGCTCCTTCCTTGTGAGACCACACCCCATTTTTCAGTGCGTGCTGGCCCTTTGTAAAGTATGGGAGGGCGCAAATTTTTAGTTTGCAGGGGGGGCGCCGAAAACCCTAGCACCGGCCATGGTGGGCCCCCTATAACCATCATTATTCCTGCAAGAATGTGAGGGTTTTGGAATGCTCTGTGACACTTGTGCCATCACTGAGCAAAAAATAACTTCTTCACAGGCATCAGGAGTTCTTGGAAAGCATCAGTTAGAAAGTCGGGCTTGTTAAGAAGTATACAGTATACCATCTATACAGCTGACTTTATTAGCTGTTTAAAAAGAATCTATAAAATTTGAATAGTTCTGTCATTGTGTCATTGTGAGTCCTTTCCACTGAGTGATATGTTCTAATCCTGACTTTCAAAATTATTTCAGAGCTGCAAAAACAGTCTATAAATTAACTAATGTTAGTTATTTTAACATCTATGGGCAAACTAATTCAGTTCAGGTTATTATTCATGGGAAAGAACTGAAGGGAATAGCATCTCGTAATATAATTGCAATGAGCATGCACAAACAGACAAATAATGACATTTACATCTTGCACACCATGTAAAGGTGCCTGTGATTGCGCTGCAAAGAGGAATGCAGTGGTACCAGTATCTGCATTATGGTCGTGACACTGACTCATACAGACTCGCCCCCCAGTCACTCATCATTCCTCCTGTCAGACAGGAAACCAATCAGAACAGAGAAGACCTGTGACACTTAGGGCAGGACCGTCGGCTGTCACTGTATAGACAATAGAGGGATATACAGCGATTACTGCTTTGTGAATAGTTGCTGAGACATTTTGTCAGAGTCGTTACCTAGAGTTTAAAGAGTTTTGGTCTTCGGAAAAATGGTCGGTATATAAACAACTATGTGGGTTAAGGCGTTTTACTCTTGTGGCTACAACTCTGGGGCGGTGAGAAAGTGCTACTGAATGCTCGTCCCTTGCTTCGATCCTCCCGTGTGTGCTACTCCTGCCTGGATGTGAGTACTAGTGCTTCCTGGAGAAGGGAAAGTAAGTATAATTAGACATACAGTATGGATAGGTAGGAAAAGGCAGGCTGTAAATACGTGCTAGGCTTCCACGGACTGGCTCTTCAGCTGTTGTGGGATGCAAGTCCAAAAATGTTTAAGGCAGTGCATGCTGGGATTTGTAGTTCACGCTCTCTAACTAGTCACCACAGGCTGTAGTAGATCCAAAAAGTTAAATTGATGTAAACTTTGTTACATCATTTGCAGTTAGTAATGTGATATACTCATACCTCCCAACATGACCCTCTCCAGGAGGGACAGAATGCTCTGCTCCTGGACTTCCCTCTTAATTTATGATTGCCATCACCTGTGCTGAAACACCTTTCTTATCCATTAATTGTTCAACACAGGTGCCGGCAATCATACATTAAGAGAAATGTCCAGGAGCAGAGCATTGTGTCCCTCCTGGAGAGGGTCATGTTGGGAGGTACCGTATGTATACTGTAGGGTGCAGGCTATGCCCATCTTGGTACAGGTCAGCAGGTGCAAACAGAAGAGTGCACTTTAGTGCTGAATTATTATCAGAATATGTGAACGTGTAGTGCAGTATAACCTGTTTAACAATACTTTTCTTTATCATACATATACTGACCAATCAATGTAACAGTATTATGGATCACAGCACATTTTTAATTTGTTACTGCTTAGTTCCCTTAGGGTCCCATTTATCATATCCTGTATTTTAAATGCGAATAAGACTGAGATATTATAATAACGTCTGAATTTGCAAAGTATAAATAAACATTTTCATGCAAATTTACTATAATGCTCTTACTGGGACACGGGTTCCAATTACAGCCTGTCTTGGCAAATAGCTTACGCTATGACTCTGCCTCTGGATTGGTCGCCCCCACACTGCTATGCATGCTCAGATGGCAAGCACGACCATCAGTGTGGGCAGTCGGACTGGAATCCAGCGGATCCCTTGCCAGTAAAGTATGCGATAAAGTAGCCCATATGATACTATGGGCTAATGCCATCTTCATATTATGATAGTGGCTATTGCGAAGGTTTGAAAAGCTTTGCATTCCATATCATGGTATATCTGACAGCCCTGCCACGCGGTAAACCCCAGAGGGTGCACTTAACAGATTTTTCCTCATAGTTGCCATGTTAAGTGCACCACCTGGGGTTTACAGCGTGCGGTAACCCGTAACACATAGCTTCGGAGCACTTAACCCAGAATCTATGGGTTAACGCGCATTAGCCACTGACTTACCGGTCGGTGAAATTGGCTAGTAATTGAATAGCTCTGGCCATTAAACCCGAAGCTACGGCTGCTCAGTAAGCCCTGCAGCTGATTGAATCTGCCTCTTTATGGGCCCTACACATATAAAGATCAGCCGCCGAGCTGCCCGACGGAGGATCCCGTCGACGAGCGACCCGGCGGCGTGGGGGGGAGTGAAGTTTCTTCACTCCCCCCGTCACCCGGCTCCATACAAGTGCAGGCAAATATGGACGAGATCGTCCATATTGGCCTGCATGCACAGCCGACGGGGCACCAGCGATGAACGAGCGCGGGGCCGCGCATCGTTCATCGCTGGTGCCTCCACACTCAAAGATATGAACGGTATCTCATTCAATAATGAACGAGATCGTTCATATCTTTGAAGATTGTCGGCCAGTGTGTACGGCCTATTAGAGTACTTTATGTCTCTGCTAGTTATTAAGGAAACTATAATTGATTTATTAAAATATTTCTATGTTTTTACAGTTTACACTATAATACTGCTTCATTACTGTGTGTAGTATGGTTGAACACTCGACTATGTCTGAAAGACAACTGCTTTAGTTGAATAATTATGTTGTCTGGTGACAGAATTAGTATTCTGTAGCCGCAGGGGGAAGGTGTTAGTTTCTTACAGTTTGCTTTAGTATTGTGAATATTCATGTGATCTTATAGTTGTATGAGGATAGTGACATATTTAACCTCCGTTTATGAGGAGCCTACCCTCAGGACCAGGTTAAGATGTTTTCTCATCAAGTTATTTTGAATCCCTTGTTATTTTTAAAGCTGACACTTATCATAGTTGTCTGTGTTGATAGCACATATCATCCCAAAATGAAAAGAGGCCCTTTCAAGGAAGAGCTTCATTTGGAGCCTGAATTCAAACCATTGGTGGTGATAGAGCTTGTGAAGGACGTTAAGGAGGAAACCAAAAAATGGCTTGTTAAGAAAATTGCAGACAAAAAGAAAGATGGAGGTAAGCACTTCCAACTTTTACTCCTTTTTCAGGGTCTCCCTCATCTGAAACGGCAGACTCTGAGGACTGTAAGGACTAATGCATTGTGTTCCCATTAATAGTCTGGACAATGGGCAAATGTATCCATCTTTCATCTTACATAACCAGCTGCACTTGGTACTGTGGTATAGCTCAGATTCCACCCTGTAGTTTGATTAGATTATTGTGAAAGTTATGCCTGTTTGAGTTGCTTATTTTCTGAAAGAGCACCGACCCAAGAGGAATACTCACAGCATTATAAACATAGGTCATAGACTGGAGTTAATTACTAGAACCATATTCTGTACAAAACTGAACCTAAAATATAGTTATCATTGTTCTGGCTTCCTGATCTGCTTTTCAGTACTGTTATTGCCTACACTCAATGGGGTTGGTACATACAGTAGTGAGTACTACGCTAGTCTACATAGCGCTACTTGTGTGATTTCCTACATTGTGTACATATGCATGTGCTAACTGCAGACCCACACCTATAAAATCTTATGACCGAAGAGGTGGCCTGATTGTGGGAAGGGGCAAAAGTTCAGTAGTGGCATATACGCTAATCAGTATCCGCAGTACGTTTGCCTGTTAGTAGGCGTTTCTTTTGCACCTGGTATAGGGTAGGTAGGATACGGGCTGATGATGATGACTTGTCGTAAACAATTCACAAATGCTGTGGAGCGCACACATTTTGAGATGTTTATGACTTTGATTATGGGCTTGATTCAGAGATGGACGCATTATCCATGTACGTATTGGAGCTAATTTGTTTGCTACTGCTCATGTATATAAGTCACACTGCACATGTTTCACAATGGTCTTGCGATGGCAGTCGCGTTGAGGATTTATTCTCATTGATTGCCTGTCAGGGAGTGTTTGTGGGTTGCATTAGGGGTGTGGCAACTGAAACGCAGGCGTGTCTGGACCGTTTCAGGCAGGGGCGTTTCAACAGAGGAGGGGATCCGTGTGGACCTCCGTGTGGGCCCCCTCCACTGTACGGCGCTGTAGAGTCCGGCATTGTGCCGGAGTCTGGTCTCCGGAAACATGGCGCCTGCCATGATCCAGAGACCAATTTGGCTTCCGCGCAGCGCCCGACACTGGACTCCGGAAAGGTAAGTATTAAAATGGGTGCAGTGTGTGCGTTGTGTGCCCCCTCTGGACCCAGGGGCCCGTGTGCACCGCACACATTGCACCCATTATAGAAACGCCAATGGTTTCATGGGAGTGTCACAGCTTGCTGCTGTGATCACATATGTAGTAACCATGGCTCCAGCGTCTCACTTCCTGACGGCCATGCCGACCAGCAGGGACTATTCCCACTCTGGGTGTTCAAGACACCTATAGAGTGGGAATAGAACCCGTGGCGACCACAGGCCGTCACGAAGCCTGCAAGGGGCTTGTTGCGCTAGACCCCACTCCCCCACTGGCATTCCGCCACCGGGATACCCGGCACAGGTAACTCGATGCACACCCGCATATATCTGAGTCAGGCCCTATGGGGGTAATTCTGAGTTGATCGCAGCAGCAAGTTTGTTAGCAATTGGGCAAAACCATGTGCACTGTAGGGGGGGAGATATAACATTTGCAGAGAGAGTTAGATTTGGGTGGGTTATTTTGTTTCTGTGCAGGGTAAATACTGGCTGCTTTATTTTTACACTGCAAATTAGATTGCAGATTGAACACACCACACCCAAATCTAACTCTTTCTGCACATGTTATATCTGCCTCCCCTGCAGTGCACATGGTTTTGCCCAACTGCTAAAAAATTTCCTGCTGTGATCAACTTGGAATTACCCCCTATGTGCGCAAATATGCTATTTCTGCGTGTTTTTCTTGACTCATTTATTATCATTCTGCTGCCAACTCTACATCAATTCCAATGCAACAACCGTATGAGCTGAAGTGATGGTTTTAGAAATCTCCGTAGGTTTATAATACACAGTTTAATATGAAATTCCTGACACTTTATTTTGCTATATGCACATTTTTTAAACATATTTGAATTACATAAACAATGTGTCCGCTATGAATATCTAGACTTTTGCATTTACTTTTATAAAATATTAAATCAAGCAATAATTTTATTGGCTGGCTGATTTGTCTGGGACAAGTTGACTGGTGCAGTATAAACTCGAGACAACTCTCTCAAATTTGACTCTTGACATTTAGAGAAATATTGGCTTTACAATTTGCAGGGAAACAAATCATCAGAAGAGCATATATTTGTAAATCAGAACAGACAAATAGATATAAAAGTGTGTGCAGGTTTTTGTATTTTGATTTTAATTCATCATTGTGGTTTTTATTTTGGCAAATCACCTTCCAGTGTTTTGGTTCGGATTCGGTTTTAAATTGATGAAAAATCAATAATTATAAAAATCAATAAAAACAACTAAAATGAAAACCATTTAATTAATGCAATCCAAACTCCTCAAATTCACATTTTAAAACTTTACTTCAGAACTGTGGGAAGATCCGAACCAGGCCTTCGTTCGTATCGGATCTCCTCTGGAAACATGGACTAGGTTTTGATTTGGTTCGGATCCACAAAATTGGGTGGATTTGGATTTCTGTAGAACTGAACCGCAAATCTCTATAAAATAGTTAAAAAAATAATTAAAAGATAAAGATAAACCAATGTCCTGATTCAGAGTTATTGGCAAAGCATCCGCATCTGGATAACGTGCCTAGATAGAAATTCTAATAGCTACCTGTATTCAGAATTGGTCGCAACTATGCAGCTGCACAGCTCCATCCACCCAACTGTGACCCATCCATCTGATTGTGAAAGTTGCTGTCATCACTAGTGTGGACTTACACTAGTATTATCTTTGGTGCAAGAGATCCATCTGAAATCAGTTTATGTGCAACAGGGGATGGACTGAGCCTATAAAAGGGCCTTTACATTCTATTGACCATGCTCGCTGCACGGCAAGGGTGTGTGGTCACTGCTCACATGGGCATAACCTCACGGCATGCCCCTGTGTCTCTGTATGCAGAGCGGTGGGAGGTGGAACTTCTCAGCCAGCCCCTGGCTCTCTCTGTGCCATGCAGAGCTGCTCGGCCAGGATTTTAGGCTGGACCGGCACATCAGACCATCGGTCCTTGACCAGTTCAGCCCTGTGCGCTGGTACAGTCTGGGAAGAGAGGTCTTTTTTTTTTTTTTCCAGGAAATTGTCTTATGTGCTCTAAGGAATGGGTGTGGCTTTGTATGGGTTGTGCGTTGGCAGGAGATGGCTGACTGGAGGCTTGCTGTTAGTTGGAGCTCAGATGAGCAGAGCTATTTGTTTAGTTATTTTGTAACCGGAACCAGGGACAATCTGTGTAGTGTGCTTGGTGCAAATAAAGACAACTGAACTTAAAACTGTGGACTACTATGTTTGTAATTTCTGGTGCAGTGTTCTAGTTACCTGATAAAGGAGCTGTTCCTTTACATTTATTATTACCCGTAGTTTCTGAGGCGCATGCGCAGTTGCTAAGAATTGCAAGCTCTGTCAACCAAACAGACTAAAGCAAGCCCCATATCTTTAATATAGACCTGATAGATGTCAACCATGGCACTCTAAATTAACAAGACACCTTAAGAAAAACTCTCACATAAAAGAAAAAATCTGTGACGTAAAGTTTGTACACCGAGCAACTTCCTTATGTATAAGACTATCTACTACTCCTATCGTAATGTTCTGGACACTGCCAAAGAAACATATTTCCAAACTCTCATCTCTAGTCAAGCCTCTAACCCCAAGCAACTTTTTAATACATTTAAATCACTTCTCAACCCTACCTCACACAACCCACCAGTCATTATCAATGCAAAAGATCTTGCTTTCTACTTCAAGGACAAGACTGATAATATCTGAGATGAAATGGTAGGCTCTTCCTCAGTCAGTGACCTGAACTCTGACACTTTCTCTTCATTTGATCCCACAAATGAAGACCAAGTATAAACACTTTTCTCATTATCCTACTTTACTACCTCTTCTCTTGATCCTATACCCTCACAAATAAGTAAAGCTCTGTCTCCTGTGCTCATCCCAAACGTAACTAAGGGGGACATTTACTAAGCAGTGATAAGAGAGGAGAAGTGAGCCAGTGGAGAAGTTGCCAATCAGCAGCTCTGTATAATTTTATAGTATGCAAATTATAGATTTTACTTCAGTGCTGATTGGTTGCCATGGGCACTTCTCCACTGGCTCACTTCTCCGCTCTTATCACTGCTTAGTAAATGTCCCCCAAAATCTGTAATCTTTCTCGACTGGTTCCTTCCTTCACGTTCAAGCACGCAGTGATTACTCCCATTTTGAAAAGACCCAATTCTGACCCAAGCTCTCTCTCAAACTACTGTTACATCTCTCAGCTTCCATGCCTCTCCAAGCTATTTCAGAGACTTCCTTACACTCACCTCACATACTTTCTTAACTTACACAACTTATTAGACCCACTTCAATCAGGCTTTCATCCCCAACACTCCAGAGACAGCACTAACTAAAGTAGTGAATGATCTGGTCACTACTAAGTCCACTACTCACTTTTTATTTTTCTAGATCTTTCTGATGCTTTTGACCTGTTGACCACTCTCTTCTCATAAAAACACTACAGTTCCTAGGTCTTCAGGACACAGCACTTTCTTGGTTCTCATCCTACCTATCTAATTGCTCTTTCAGTGTCTGCTTCTCTGATTCCACCTCCTCAATCTTTTTCACATCTCTTGGCAAACTAATCTGCTCTTTCGGATTTCAGTATCATCTGTACGTGGATGATACTCAAATCCAGGGTGTAAAAAAAAAAAATCATGATTTTTTGGGGGAAAAAATGTAAAAAATCGGATTTGTTTTTATTTAAATATATATTTTTATTTAAATTGGATTTTTATACAAAATAATCAGGTAAACAAACCAAGTAATAACAATAATATAAAGCTCTTTTTAAATATTATAACTTTAATATATTTAATTTAAATAACTTGAGAGTGTCACCATGAATCATGGCATGGCACAGCAAACTACACACAAATCACAAACTGCGAAGGGAAAGAAGCAGCAATGATTTTAAAAAGTTACAATAGTTGGCAATTGCCTGGTCTGATTTGTAACTCTGAATAAGCCTACACATTAGGTTTATTAAATGCATTAAAAAGAAACGCAAGTTTTGCAGCTGTGTCCGTACTCAAGCGGTCTCTCAGTTTTGACTGCACCAAACCAAATGCTGAAAATATTCTTTCTACTGAAGCTGATGCTGCAGCTGTTAGCAATTGCTCCACTGCTACCCATACTTGCCTACTCAACCGGAATGGCCGGGAGGCTCCCGAAAATCGGGTGACCCTCCCGGCCCCACAGAAGAGCAGACAAGTCTCCCGGTTTTTCATTTCCCCCCTGCCCGGCCGCCCACTTTGAGAGTAAAGTGGGCGGTCCGGACAGTAGATAACGCGATTCTTGTTGAATCGCGTCATTATAGTCACGCCCCCTGCTGTAAAATGCCGGTTATTGCGGCATTGCAGAGCGGGGGGCGCGATTTAGATGCTGTAACCCCGCCCTCGTTCCGCCTCTGCCCCTGATCCGCCACGCCCCATTCCGCCTCCTCCCCGCCCCCTCCTCTCATCATTGTCCTGCCCAGCCCCTCCACTGAGCCGTCCTGGCAGCTCTCTCCCGGAAAGAGCTGCCAGAAAGTAGGCAAGTGAGCTGCTACCATGATATTTTCATTACCAGCTACAGTTTCCGAACCAGTGTGCATTTTCCACCAATCTATTGGTGCCACTGTTGACATAATGGGGATAATTCCAAGTTGATCGCAGCAGGAAATTTTTTAGTAGACGGGCAAAACCATGTGCACTGCAGGGGGGGCAGATATAACATGTGCAGAGAGAGATAGATTTGGGTGTGGTGAGTTCAATCTGCAATCTAAATTGCAGTGTAAAAATAAAGCAGCCAGTATTTACCCTGCACAGAAACAAAATAACCCACCCAAATCTAACTCTCTCTGCAAATGTTATATCTGCCCCCCCTTTCAGTGCACATGGTTTTGCCCAACTGCTAAAAAATTTCCTGCTGCGATCAACTTGGAATTACCCCCAATGTCGTGGTCAAACAAGAGGTCAATAAATTGGGTTGCTTTTGCTTGGAACTTGACTAGAGTTGATAGAAGGGTGTTTGAATGTGGATAATTTTCTTTGGCAAACTTAAGAGCTTCTAACTTTTCTTCTGCAGTTAAACAACTACCATAGTAATGTGGGTCTATTAAGTAAGCAAAAAAAATGTGGAGGTCCCAATACTTGATTAAATCAGTCAATAACATTTTCATGCATGGTTTGTCCAGATTTAATTCCTTCAAGTTATGCTCTAATTCTTTCCACACATATACAGCATTGGCTTCTGGAATGATCTGTTTCTTGTCTGGACTTGTCTGTTGCCTGTGCCTCTTTGTATCACATGACTCATAATTAAATTAGGTCAGCAAGATACAGACCTTTTATTAGTAGAGCAGCTAATCAAAGGTCAAAGGACTATAGCACAGAATGCCTATGCCAATTACCCATAAAAACAGTAGACACATGGATATAGACTCTAAATCTACATCTATTGTAATATATATTGAATTCTTGAAACCCGACTATCAAAAATGTCAATGTTAATTTTAACAATAAACACCTATGATTTAAATTAGTTTTTTTTGTTAAATCATGTGATTTAAATCAAGTTGATTTAAATCAGCACACCCTGCTGAAATCTACCCTATCCTTCCCAGATTTGTCACCATTTGTTTTGTTCCATGTCACTGAATGCCTTTCTGCCATTTCACCTTGGATGTCATCTTGCCACCTCAAATGTAATATTTTCAAAATGTAATTAATTATATTTCCACTGACTAATAGTAGTTACCAACCTGATATCTCTATCACTGTAGAGAGCTCAACAGTCAATCCTACACCCACAACCCTGTTGCCTAGGTGTCATCCTCGACTCTAAACTATGCTTTGTTCCCCACATTGAATCTGCCTGTAGATCATGCTACATGCATCTAAAAACATATCCAAAATACGAACCTGCAAAAACTTGAATCCATGCTCTCATTATCTCCCGCATTGATTATTGCAATAGTCTCCTTTCTGGTCTTACCAGAAAGACTCTCACCACTACAATCCATTTTAAATGCAGCTGCGAGGCTAATCTTCTTTGCTAGACGTTCATTGTTTACCTGTATTTTACCGTATTTAGTATATAAAATATTTTTATTCACACACAAGGCCGTTAACTCAACTACACCAATATACATCCTTTTGCTTATCTGAAAATATCTCCCAACCAGTGGTGGCTGCTGCCCCTGGGCCACAGTGCCGTCCAAAAGCTGCATGGGGAGCTGGCCAGGACATGTGAACATACATGGAGAAGTTGTATGTAACATATGTCCTGGCTTCCTTCCCCAGGAATCGGCAGCCGCCGCAGCATTGGACATACTGCTTAGCCTGTCAATCACAGGAGCCTGCCCCGGGGCTCCGGTGAAACCAGCTAATGGGAGTCTTGGGGCGGGCTAAAGAATGATTGACAGGCTGAGCAGTGTGTGGTATTCTGCAGCGGCTGCTGATTCCCGGGGAAGGCAGGACATATGTAACATACAACTTTGCATGTATGTTCATATGTCCTGGTCAGCTCCCCCTACAGTCTTTGGATGGTGCTGCAGCACTGGGGCAGCATCCTTCCCTGCTCCCAACCTGACCTCTCTTCACAAGATCTACGTCTCTCATCCGCACTCCCATTCATGATTGCAGGACTTTCTTCGGACTGCACCCACTCTGTGGAATACCCTCCAACAGTAAGACTCTCCAAACCTTCAAGCGTTTCCTGAAATCTCACCTCTTCAGGCAAGCGCATCAGATTCCGGAAACTGCCCTCATAAACTTTCCTATTCAATTACATCCCCATTGTAGATTCCACACACATCCACACATATTTGCTCTTTTTCACTTTCCCATCTTCCTGACCACAGGCCAACATTGCTGTGTTACCATATCCTACAGCCCATTAAGAACCTTTGCAATCTGGTGGACCATTATTCAATAGATAACACCTATCCTTGTGTATCAATGCCTACTTCCCTATAAATTATAAGCTTCCGAGCAGGGCCCTCCTACATCTATAACTGTCTGTTTTACCCAGTTTTGTTTTATCACTGTTGTGTCCAATTTTTTTTGTTTTGTTTTTATTTTATCATTTTTGTGTCTAACTGTAAAGCGCAATGGAATCTGTTGTGCTATATATTAAACTGTTAATAATAATAATAATATATTTACAGTTAATATATTTACTGTTCACCTTAATGAGAGATAACTGCAATTAATGCGGTAGTTAACACTGTTAATGTAAGCAGTAAACAAAGCCACATAATTCCTCAGCATAATATTCTTACCAATCTGTATGAAATCAAATCCCGGTGATTTACACCTAGAAATTCCTGGAATAGCATTTTTCACCTCATTGAGTTTTAAGTTTTAGAGCACTGAAAGTTTGGTCTTGATGCGTGCATTCATTTTAAGGAAATAAAGATGTGTCCTCATACATCTAACCTCAATACGCCAGGCAGCTTGAGAAGTCTCATGTGAGTGAGCAGCCAGGTCCCATACAGCGCTTAATCGCAATGCAATGTGACTAGGACGCACTGGGAGACTGTACTGATTCATGTAATAACTGAGTCTGTACATGAAGCAGAGCAGAACTTGTATTGGAAAAGAGCTGCGGCACTTCCTTAACAGAGTCAATATACAAGTGCCATATACCAAATGAATCATATGAAGGCACATCTGCACATTGCATTGTAGTGTATGTGTTTCCAAAAGTGACATATTTTCTATAGATTATAAACTTGCGAGCAGGCCATCCTCCATGTCTGCCTGTTATTGCCCAGTTTGTTCTATCACTGTTGTTTCCAATTGTATTGCAAAGGTATATGCTGCGCTATATATGGAACTGTTGATAATAATTATATTAATTATTAATAAATATTAATATGACCTTTAATGCAGTCTTCAGCTACTTAAGGGTACCATTGCAGAATGGTACTACGCATTCAGCTGAATTAAAGTATCTGTTCTTTTCTTTGGGAATCAAATTATTTTGTTAGCATCCTTGTCTAAATCTATAAATTGCTATCATCAGCAAGTACTTACTTTACTGATATTCATTCTGTCGACAGTCAATATGTTGACAGCATGATATCAACAGGACAATATTAACACAGTTGTGTTCTTTATTTAAAGCATTTAAACAGTGTAAGCTTATTAACATTAAAAATTATGCTTTCCGATCATGCTTAAGGCGATAATGCAACACCGTTACAATGTTTCAAATAACATAACAACCATGGCAGCATCCTCCCATTGATCTCACACTGTGGACAAATTAGGGGAAATCGTATATCAACGCTGCAGTTCCCATCTACAGTGACTGGGAGCTATTAAATTGTTTGTGCCACTGGGAGCAAGTGATGCTGTTGCCCATTATTTTTGCTTGCACCCTCCTGAGGTGGCGAATAGAATCCCTTCCACAGTTTGACCCTTGGACACCCAAACTGTTGTCTGGGAGCGCATTCAGTAGTTTGCACAGGTTTTGTTGATTTATGCGTCTAATCCACAAGCATTTGGGCGTAACATGAGTGATATGTAATGGGCGCCCACGGCAGAAGCAATTGAATATAGCCTGTCACTTTGAACAGGAGCTATTGGTGCTCCTCTCTCTGCCAGGTACTGTGCAGGGCCTGGTCAATTGTGAGTGACCAGTGGGGGTCAACCGATGCCAGTCAGGAGGTGTGTTAGCAACGTGTCCACACATACACAGCAGCAAGTGGTTCCAGGGCCGGTGGTAGAACCTGGTGGTGGCTGCAAAATACCTATCCACTGTGCAGTGGGTGGGGTCAGTGACAGGTTACTGACAGTAAGAGGAAATCCCCTATTGGCTCAGGTCTCATGAGAACCAATCCAAATCTGTGATTACTTGGCATGGGTGCATCCGGTCAGTTTGGGATTGGATTTGTAAGCCAGGGATGTGAAGGAGGCAAGGTGTGGCAGCAGGGGGGTCAAGTTGGAGAAATCAGAAAGGACAGAGACAGTAGAACAAGGAGTGTCTATCCAGATGAGCTGGAGATAGCATAAGGAAGAAGCAAGATGAGCTTAAGGTGGCATTTTCAGTAGGGTCATCAGTGGGGATGTTGAGACCCTCTGTACTTTTGAGTATGGATAGTTAGGTGAACAGGAAGTGAGATCTGATCATCAAAGTTGTCAAGGAGCTGGTATGTTGACCCAGAAGAGATATAGGGGGTCATTCCGAGTTGTTTGCTAGCTGCATTCGTTCGCTGTGCAGCGATGATGCAAAAAAAAATGGCACTTCTGCGCATGCGTATGCTGCGCAATGCGCACGCGCGGCGTACTTTAACAACGAACGATGTAGTTTTACACAGGGTTTAGCGATGCTTTTCAGTCGCACTGGCAGCCGCAGAGTGATTGACAGGAAGAGGCCGTTTCTGGGTGTCAACTGACCGTTTTCAGGGAGTGTTAAGAAAAACGCAGGCGTGCCAGGAAAAACGCAGGCGTGGCTGGGCGAACGCTGGGCAGGTGTGTGACGTCAAGTCAGGAACTGAATGGTCTGAAGTGATCGCAAGCACTGAGTAGGTTTGAAGCTACTCTTAAGCTACACAAAAATATTTTGTAGCTGCTCTGCGATCCCTTTGTTCGCACTTCTGCTAAGCTAAAATACACTCCCAGTGGGCGACGGCATAGCGTTTGCACGGCTGCTAAAAACTGCTAGCTAGCGATTAACACGGAATGACCACCATAGGTCACTGCAATGCGAAGGTGGAGTGGAACAAATATTTGGATTGTATGGATCTCAAAGGAGGAGCAGGGGGAATGTCTTGGCAGGAGCAGAGGACAGTAGAAAGCTTACTCCATCACTTAATTTTTTTTTTTTTAGGGCATGATGCACTGGGTAAGCTATTCATGTACAGGGGCGGATCCAGAAAAAAATGATAGGGGGGGCACCATGGAAGAGGCAGGTACATTTGCGTGCGGCTTCAGTGCAGGGAGCAGCGTTTGAGGGGCAGAGGGCAGCGTGTGAGGGGCAGTGTGTGAGGTGCTGGGTACAGGGGGCAGCGTGTGAGGGGCAGGGGGCAGCGTGTGAGGGGCAGGGTATAGTGGGCAGGGTGTGAGAGGCAGGGGGCAGGGTGTGAGGTGCAGGGGGCAGCGTGTGAGGTGCAGGGGGCAGGAGGCAGCGTGTGAGGGGCAGGAGGCAGCGTGTGAGGGACAGGGTGTGAGAGGCAGGGTGCAGCGTGTGAGGAGCAGTTGTCCCCCAGTAATAATGTCCCCCAGTAGTTTGCCCCCAGTAGATGCCCCCCAGTAATTATGTCCTCCAGTAGTTTGCCCCCAGTAGTAATGCCCCCCAGGAGTTTGCCCCCAATAGATGACCCCCTCAGTAATAATGCCCCCAGTAGATGCCACCAGTAATAATGTCCCCCATTAGTTTGCCCCCAGCAGATGCCCCCCAGTAAAAATGTCCCCCAGTAGCTGCCCCCAGTAGTAATGCCCTCCAGGAGTTTGCCCCCAATAGATGGCCCCCCAGTAGTAATGCCCCCAGTAGATGCCACCAGTAATAATGCCCCCCAGTAAAAATGTCCCCCAGTAGTAATGCCCCCCAGGAGTTTGCCCCCAATAGATGACCCCCCAGTAGTAATGCCTCTAGTAGATGCCCCCCAGTAATAATGCCCCCAGTAGTTTGCCCCAGTAGTAATGCCCACCCCTAGTAGTAATGCCCCTTGTTGATGCCCCCCAGTAGTAAGGTCCCCCAATAGTTTGCCCCCAGTAGATGCCCCCGCTGCACTAAGGAAGAAAAAAAACATCATACTTACTGTGCCCCGTTCCCGCTTCCAGACCGCTGCAGTCCTTCTCTCTTGGCGTCCACTCCTCAGCACTATGAGAGAGACGTCATGACTGACGTCTCTCCCATAGCGCACGCCGCACAGTGACAACGCCGGAAGCCGGAGCTCAGTACTGAGCTCCTGGCGCCGGCTCACGGTGAGGAGAGACGGGCTTCCACTGGTAACACAATCTCAGCGGGCGCCCGTCATCTCCTTTGCGGCGCCGGGGACACATAGGGTTGGGGCCACAAATGACAGGGGGGGGGCACGGGCCCGAGTGCCCCCTCCCTGGATCCGCCACTGTTCATGTATGTATTTAACTAGTGGGCTCTGGGCTTGTGGAGAAAATAATTGGTTGTAGCTATTGACTAAATAGGTATATATTTCATGCCTGTTACTATAGGATAGTCAATGATATTACAGGTCTTCGTTTGCGGGCCCCTAATTAAAAAAGTAAAAGTGGAACTCCCCTTTTAAGACTGATCTTCTGCACAATTATTGGTTCTGGATGTCCGATTTAATTGTAAGGAACATTACATGTAACACAGGTTACTGTTGTCCCTGAAAACCATCTTTAAATGTTATGTACAATGAATTGAAGGGTGTGCAGTGCACATGGACCCTTAAATCAAGGAAGGCCCTTTGTTCCATATTTTAAACTGCCTTTGGGGTTATGGGACTAAGGGGCTAATTCAGTAAGGATTGCAAATTCTGCTAATTAGCAGAATTTGCAATCCTTTTGTTAGCATGCTGGGAACCGCCCATCGCAGGGCAAGGCCGCCCAGCATGCTGACCGCCGCCTCCCCCCCTTCAACAAGCAGAAATTGCGAATGCATTGCAATTTCTGTTTGTTAGCAGAAATTAAGGATGCCTCCTGCCGGCGCAGTTTAGCTGCGCCCGCAGGAGGCCCGCTGCCATGTTCCCTATCGCGCTAGCTGCGTGTGACATCATGTCCCCCGTTTACAGGCAATGCCCCCGCAACACTCCGTCTCCACCTGATTGACAGGCAAAGGCGTTCACAATTTCTGTGGAGCGCCCGCAGAATGTGTGGGCGCATGCGCATGACTAGCGCTGCGCCCGGGGGGCAAACGCAATAATTCAAATTGGATCGAGATTTGCGATCCAACCTGAATTAGCCCCTAAGTGCTCTGACTACCTCCAAAATGCCACATTGGTGCAGACACTTGTGCAGAAGATGGCAAACACTGTGGCACTATACTAAAGCACTACGTTTCTTTTGTGGAAGGTGGTCCATGTGAATATCTTAACCTTATTGTATCCAAAGCACACACTACCAGTGCGGGACCTGACCTTTTTTCTCTAACGTCCTAGTGGATGCTGGGGACTCCGTCAGGACCATGGGGATTAGCGGCTCCGCAGGAGACAATGCACAAAAATAAAGCTTTAGGATCAGGTGGTGTGCACTGGCTCCTCCCCCTATGACCCTCCTCCAAGCCTCAGTTAGGTTTTTGTGCCCGTCCGAGCAGGGTGCAATCTAGGTGGCTCTCCTAAAGAGCTGCTTAGAAAAAGTTTTTAGGTTTTTTATTTTCAGTGAGTCCTGCTGGCAACAGGCTCACTGCATCGAGGGACTTAGGGGAGAGAAGTGAACTCACCTGCGTGCAGGATGGATTGGCTTCTTAGGCTACTGGACACCATTAGCTCCAGAGGGAGTCGGAACACAGGTCTCACCCTGGGGTTCGTCCCGGAGCCGCGCCGCCGACCCCCCTTGCAGATGCCGAAGATGGAAGAGGTCCAGAAGCAGGCGGCAGAAGACTCTTCAGTCTTCCTGAGGTAGCGCACAGCACTGCAGCTGTGCGCCATTGTTGTCAGCACACTTCACACAGCGGTCACGGAGGGTGCAGGGCGTTGGGGGGGCGCCCTGGGCAGCAATATATAATACCTTTTTATGGCTAAAAATACATCACATATAGCCCTTTGAGGCTACATGGATGTATTTAACCCCTGCCAGATCTCACAGATTCCGGAGAAGAGCCCGCCGAAATAGGGGGCGGGGCTTATTCTCCTCAGCACACAGCGCCATTTTCCTGCTCAGCTCCGCTGTGAGGAAGGCTCCCAGGACTCTCCCCTGCACTGCACTACAGAAACAGGGTAAAACAGAGAGGGGGGGCACTTTTTTTGGCGATATTAATATATTTAAGCTGCTATAAGGATACAACACTTATATAGGGTTGTTCCCATATATATTATAGCGCTTGGGTGTGTGCTGGCAAACTCTCCCTCTGTCTCCCCAAAGGGCTAGTGGGGTCCTGTCTTCAATAGAGCATTCCCTGTGTGTCTGCTGTGTGTCGGTACGTGTGTGTCGACATGTATGAGGACGATGTTGGTGTGGAGGCAGAGCAATTGCCGGTAATGGTGATGTCACCCCCTAGGGAGTCGACACCGGAATGGATGGCTTTGTTTATGGAATTACGTGATAATGTCAGCACATTACAAAAATCAGTTGACATGAGACGGCCGTCAAACCAGTTGTTACCTGCCCAGGCGTCTCAGACACCGTCAGGGGCTGTAAAACGCCCTTTACCTCAGTCGGTCGATACAGACCCAGACACGGACACTGAATCTAGTGTCGACGGTGAAGAAACAAACGTATTTTCCAGTAGGGCCACACGTTATATGATCACGGCAATGAAGGAGACTTTGCATATCTCTGATACTACAAGTACCACAAAAAGGGGTATTATGTGGGGGGTGAAAAAACTACCTGTAGTTTTTCCTGAATCAGAGGAATTGAATGATGTATGTGATGAAGCGTGGGTTAACCCAGATAGAAAAGGGCTAATTTCTAAAAAGTTATTGGCATTATACCCTTTCCCGCCAGAGGTTAGGGCGCGCTGGGAAACACCCCCTAAGGTGGATAAGGCGCTCACACGCTTATCAAAACAAGTGGCGTTACCGTCTCCTGATACGGCCGCCCTCAAGGATCCAGCTGATAGGAGGCTGGAAACTACTCTAAAAAGTATATACACACATACTGGTGTTATACTGCGACCAGCCATCGCCTCAGCCTGGATGTGCAGTGCTGGAGTGGTCTGGTCGGATTCCCTGACTGAAAATATTGATACCCTGGATAGGGACAGTATTTTACAGACTTTAGAGCAATTAAAGGATGCTTTTCTTTATATGCGAGATGCTCAGAGGGATATTTGCACTCTGGCATCGAGAGTAAGTGCGATGTCCATATCTGCCAGAAGAAGTTTATGGACACGACAGTGGTCAGGTGATGCGGATTCCAAACGGCATATGGAAGTATTGCCGTATAAAGGGGAGGAATTATTTGGCGTCGGTCTATCGGATTTGGTGGCCACGGCAACTGCCGGGAAATCCACCTTTTTACCTCAGACCCCCTCCCAACAGAAAAAGACACCGTCTTTTCAACCGCAGTCCTTTCGGTCCTATAAGAACAAGCGGGCAAAAGGACAGTCATATCTGCCCCGAGGCAGAGGAAAGGGTAAGAGAGGGCAGCAAGCAGCCCCTTCCCAGGAACAGAAGCCCTCCGCGGGTTCTGCAAAGCCCTCAGCATGACGCTGGGGCTTTACAAGCGGACTCAGGAGCGGTGGGGGGTCGACTCAAGAATTTCAGCGCGCAGTGGGCTTGCTCACAGGTGGACCCCTGGATCCTGCAGGTAGTATCTCAGGGTTACAGGTTGGAATTCGAGAAGTCTCCCCCTCGCCGGTTCCTAAAGTCTGCTTTGCCAACGTCTCCCTCAGACAGGGCGACGGTATTGGAAGCCATTCACAAGCTGTTTTCTCAGCAGGTGATAGTCAAGGTACCCCTCCTACAACAGGGAAAGGGGTATTACTCCACGCTATTTGTGGTACCGAAGCCGGACGGCTCGGTAAGACCTATTCTAAATCTGAAATCTTTGAACCTGTACATACAAAAATTCAAGTTCAAGATGGAATCACTCAGAGCAGTGATAGCGAATCTGGAAGAAGGGGACTTTATGGTGTCCCTGGACATAAAAGATGCTTACCTGCATGTCCCAATTTGCCCTTCACATCAAGGGTACGTCAGGTTCGTGGTGCAAAACTGTCATTATCAGTTTCAGACGCTGCCGTTTGGATTGTCCACGGCACCTCGGGTCTTTACCAAGGTAATGGCCGAAATGATGATTCTTCTGCGAAGAAGAGGCGTATTAATTATCCCTTGGACGATCTCCTGATAAGGGCAAGGTCCAGAGAACAGCTGGAGGACGGAGTAGCACTAACCCAAGTAGTGCTGCAACAACACGGGTGGATTCTGAATTTCCCAAAATCTCAGTTGACCCCGACAACACGTCTGCTGTTCCTGGGAATGATTCTGGACACGGTTCAGAAAAAGGTGTTTCTTCCGGAGGAGAAAGCCAAGGAGTTATCCGAACTTGTCAGGAACCTCCTAAAACCAGGAAAAGTGTCTGTGCATCAATGCACAAGAGTCCTGGGAAAGATGGTGGCTTCTTACGAAGCAATCCCATTCTGCAGATTCCACGCACGAACTTTTCAGTGGGATCTGCTGGACAAATGGTCCGGATCGCATCTGCAGATGCATCAGCGGATAACCTTATCGCCACGGACAAGGGTGTCTCTTCTGTGGTGGTTGCAGAGTGCTCATCTGTTAGAAGGCCGCAGATTCGGCATACAGGACTGGGTCCTGGTGACCACGGATGCCAGTCTGAGAGGCTGGGGAGCGGTCACACAGGGAAGAAACTTCCAGGGAGTATGGTCAAGCCTGGAGATGTCTCTTCACATAAATATCCTGGAGCTAAGAGCGATTTACAATGCTCTAAGCCTGGCAAAACCCCTGCTTCGGGGTCAGCCGGTGTTGATCCAGTCAGACAACATCACGGCAGTCGCCCACGTAAACAGACAGGGCGGCACAAGAAGCAGGAGAGCAATGGCAGAAGCTGCAAGGATTCTTCGCTGGGCGGAAGATCATGTGATAGCACTGTCAGCAGTGTTCATTCCGGGAGTGGACAACTGGGAAGCAGACTTCCTCAGCAGACACGATCTACACCCGGGAGAGTGGGGACTTCATCCAGAAGTCTTCCACATGATTGTGAACCGTTGGGAAAAACCAAAGGTGGATATGAGGGCGTCTCGCCTCAACAAAAAACTGGACAGGTATTGCGCCAGGTCAAGAGACCCTCAGGCAATAGCTGTGGACGCTCTGGTAACACCGTGGGTGTTCCAGTCAGTGTATGTGTTTCCTCCTCTGCCTCTCATACCCAAAGTACTGAGAATTATACGGCAAAGGGGAGTAAGAACGATACTCGTGGCTCCGGATTGGCCAAGAAGAACTTGGTACCCGGAACTTCAGGAGATGCTCACGGAAAATCCATGGCCTCTACCTCTAAGACGGGACCTGATTCAGCAGGGACCGTGTCTATTCCAAGGGCTGCGTTTGACGGCGTGGCGGTTGAACGCCGAATTCTAAGGGAAAAAGGCATTCCAGAAGAGGTCATTCCTACACTGGTTAAAGCCAGGAAGGAGGTGACTGCACAACATTATCACCGCATTTGGAGAAAATATGTTGCGTGGTGTGAGGCCAGGAAGGCCCCCACGGAGGAATTTCAATTGGGTCGATTCCTACATTTCCTGCAAACAGGATTGTCTATGGGCCTCAAGTTGGGGTCCATTAAGGTTCAAATTTCGGCCCTGTCAATTTTCTTCCAGAAAGAATTGGCTTCAGTTCCTGAAGTCCAGACTTTTGTAAAAGGAGTACTACATATACAGCCCCCAGTGGCTCCGTGGGACCTTAATGTAGTTTTGGATTTTCTCAAATCCCATTGGTTTGAGCCACTCAAATCGGCGGATTTGAAATATCTTACATGGAAAGTAACCATGCTACTGGCTCTGGCTTCAGCCAGGAGAGTGTCAGAATTGGCGGCTTTATCGTATAAAAGCCCATATCTGATTTTCCATTCGGACAGGGCAGAACTGCGGACGCGTCCTCATTTTCTGCCTAAGGTGGTGTCAGCGTTTCACCTGAACCAGCCTATTGTGGTGCCTGCGGCTACTAGCGATTTGGAGGATTCCAAGTTGCTGGACGTTGTCAGGGCATTGAAAATATATATTTCAAGGACGGCTGGAGTCAGAAAATCTGACTCGCTGTTTATACTGTATGCACCCAACAAGCTGGGTGCTCCTGCTTCTAAGCAGACGATTGCTCGTTGGATTTGTAGCACAATTCAACTTGCACATTCTGTGGCAGGCCTGCCACAGCCTAAATCTGTCAAGGCCCATTCCACAAGGAAGGTGGGCTCATCTTGGGCGGCTGCCCGAGGGGTCTCGGCATTACAACTCTGCCGAGCAGCTACGTGGTCGGGGGAGAACACGTTTGTAAAATTCTACAAATTTGATACCCTGGCTAAAGAGGACCTGGAGTTCTCTCATTCGGTGCTGCAGAGTCATCCGCACTCTCCCGCCCGTTTGGGAGCTTTGGTATAATCCCCATGGTCCTGACTGAGTCCCCAGCATCCACTAGGACGTTAGAGAAAATAAGAATTTACTTACCGATAATTCTATTTCTCGTAGTCCGTAGTGGATGCTGGGTGCGGATTGTCTGCAATACTTGTACATAGTTATTGTTACAAAAAAATCGGGTTGTTCTTGTTGTGAGCCGTCTGTTCAGAGGCTCCTACGTTGTCATACTGTTAACTGGGTTCAGATCACAAGTTGTACGGTGTGATTGGTGTGGCTGGTATGAGTCTTACCCGGGATTCAAAATCCTTCCTTATTGTGTACGCTCATCCGGGCACAGTATCCTAACTGAGGCTTGGAGGAGGGTCATAGGGGGAGGAGCCAGTGCACACCACCTGATCCTAAAGCTTTATTTTTGTGCCCTGTCTCCTGCGGAGCCGCTAATCCCCATGGTCCTGACGGAGTCCCCAGCATCCACTACGGACTACGAGAAATAGATTTATCGGTAAGTAAAATCTTATTTTTTTCTGTCAATGTGTGTAATTTTTTTGTGTCTGCCAACTGTAATTGTACATGACACGCCAGCAACTAACTCGTGGCACACTAAGGTGTTGCGACACACAGTTTGAGAAGCTCTGGTCTAAAAGGTGAGAGCATGAAACCAGTGCTTACTCTGTGGTGGTAATGAAGCGCTGTTTAAACATTGAATTATATTTTTACCAAATGACTGTTAATCCAAGATTTTAATGTAATATTTATAAGCATCTACAGTCCATTGACAAGGCAAACCCCTAATTATTACATAAAACAAATATACTGGCTCCCGGGTGCAGTCTTATTGGTAGGGAGCTGTCTATGTCTAATATAATAAAGGTATGAGAGCTGCTCAGAAGCTCTGGGCAGAAAATAACTCAATAATGTCAACACATTGTGATTCTATGTTCCCTTTTGGCGGAGGAGCAATGGTGTTTCTACAGGGGGCTCACACCGCACACACTACAGCCATATTTAATTACTTACCTTTCTGGAGTCCCTTATCAGCACTGCATCTGTGACAAACAACACCGGCAAAATGGCCACCACACATGAACAGTTGTGATTAGTCTTCGGAACATGGCAAGTGCCAGGTTTCCGGAGACCTGTGCGTGCGCAATAGATTCTGGCACAATGGCCCTCATTCCGAGTTGATCGCTCGCTAGCTGCTTTTAGCAGCAGTGCAAACGCTAAGCCGCCACCCTCTGGGAGTGTATCTTAGCTTAGCAGAAGTGCGAACGAAAGGGTCGCAGCATTGCTACTAATAAAGATTGTGCAGTTTCAGAGTAGCTGCAGACCTCCTACCTTGCGATGACTTCAGTCTGTTTAGTTCCTGTTTTGACGTCACAAACACGCCCTGCGTTCGTCCAGCCACTCCCCCGTTTCCCCAGCCACTCCTGCGTTTTTATCTGGCACGCCTGCGTTTTTACACACACTCCCCGAAAACAGTCAGTTACCACCCAGAAACACCCACTTTCTGTCAATCACTCTGCGGCCAGCAGTGCGACTGAAAAGCGTTGCTAGACCTTGTGTAAAACTACATCGGCTTTTGTGAAATGGGAGAGAGACATTTCCATTCATTGCCTTGATAAAGACCCTAAGTACAGGGTTGAAACGCGTTGGCTCTTGTTGGAACAGTGCACCCTGGAGTTTTGCTTGAGGGAAGTGGAGGACTTGACCATTGCCAGGAACTTATCCCAGACTGCCTACCCGGGAGGACCATACTGGTGATATATTAAAGAGCTTTAATTGAGAACTGTTTTCCACCGGTTCTCATAGTTTTCTGGTAATTTTACAGCCTGTCCATATTTTCCACAGCACTCAGGACGTATCTGTTCGAAGTCCTTTATTGCTATTTGCACAAATTGTGTGTTTTTATGTGTGATTAAAAAATACTGTACCACACATGTTGTATTATCTGTTTTCTCCCTATATGCTGATTGTACGGGAGTAGAAGAAATCTAACCCTTGGAAAGAACTATTCTACACATACAAAAGGGATGTATCACTGAGTATTCTTTACATCTATCTTTCTCTATCGTCCTAGTGGATGCTGGGGTTCCTGAAAGGACCATGGGGGAATAGCGGCTCCGCAGGAGACAGGGCACAAAAAGTAAAGCTTTTCCAGATCAGGTGGTGTGTACTGGCTCCTCCCCCTATGACCCTCCTCCAGACTCCAGTTAGATTTTTGTGCCCGGCCGAGAAGGGTGCAATCTAGGTGGCTCTCCTAAAGAGCTGCTTAGAAAAAGTTTAGCTAGGTTTTTTATTTTACAGTGATTCCTGCTGGCAACAGGATCACTGCAGCGAGGGACTGAGGGGAGAAGGAGTCAACTCACCTGCGTGCAGGATGGATTGGCTTCTTGGCTACTGGACATCAAGCTCCAGAGGGACGATCACAGGTACAGCCTGGATGGTCACCGGAGCCGCGCCGCCGGCCCCCTTGCAGATGCTGAAGTCAGAAGAGGTCCAGAATCGGCGGCTGAAGACTCCTGCAGTCTTCTAAAGGTAGCGCACAGCACTGCAGCTGTGCGCCATTTTCCTCTCAGCACACTTCACACGGCAGTCACTGAGGGTGCAGGGCGCTGGGAGGGGGGCGCCCTGGGAGGCAAATGTACCCTATATAAAGGCTAAAAATACCTCACATATAGCCCCCAGAGGCTATATGGAGATATTTAACCCCTGCCTGATTTCTCTAAATAGCGGGAGACGAGCCCGCCAGAAAAGGGGCGGGGCCTATCTCCTCAGCACACGGCGCCATTTCCTCTCACAGCTCCGCTGGTCAGGACGGCTCCCAAGTCTCTCCCCTGCACTGCACTACAGAAACAGGGTAAAACAGAGAGGGGGGGCAAATTTATGGCGATATTTTGATATAACAAAGCAGCTATAAGGGAGCACTTATTATAAGGCTTTCCCTGATATATATATATAGCGCTTTTGGTGTGTGCTGGCAAACTCTCCCTCTGTCTCCCCAAAGGGCTAGTGGGTCCTGTCTTCGTTAGGAGCATTCCCTGTGTGTCTGCTGTGTGTCGGTACGTGTGTGTCGACATGTATGAGGACGATATTGGCGTGGAGGCAGAGCAATTGCCAAATATGAGGATGTCACCCCCTAGGGAGTCGACACCAGAATGGATGCCTTTATTTATGGAACTACGGGATAGTGTCAACACGCTAAAGCAGTCGTTTGACGACATGAGACGGCCGGACAATCAATTAGTGCCTGTCCAGGCGACTCAAACACCGTCAGGGGCTGTGAAACGCCCTTTGCCTCAGTCGGTCGACACAGACCCAGACACAGGCGATGACTCCAGTGGTGACGGTGACGAATCAACCGTATTTTCCAGTAGGGCCACACGTTATATGATTTTGGCAATGAAGGAGGCGTTACATTTAGCTGATACTACAGGTACCACTAAACAGGGTATTATGTGGGGTGTGAAAAAACTACCTATAGTTTTTCCTGAATCAGAAGAACTAAATGACGTGTGTAATGAAGCGTGGGTTGCCCCGGATAAAAAGCTGATAATTTCAAAGAAATTACTGGCATTATACCCTTTCCCGCCAGAGGTTAGGGAGCGCTGGGAAACACCTCCTAGGGTGGACAAGGCGCTAACACGCTTATCTAAACAAGTGGCGTTACCCTCTCCTGAGACGGCCGCACTTAAAGATCCATCAGATAGGAGGATGGAAAATATCCAAAAAAGTATATACACACATGCAGGTGTTATACTACGACCAGCTATAGCGACTGCCTGGATGTGCAGTGCTGGGGTAGTTTGGTCAGAGTCCCTGATTGAAAATATTGATACCCTGGACAGGGACAATATTTTACTGTCGTTAGAACAAATAAAGGATGCATTTCTTTATATGCGTGATGCACAGAGGGATATCTGCACACTGGCATCACGGGTAAGTGCTATGTCCATTTCGGCCAGAAGAGCTTTATGGACGCGACAGTGGACAGGCGATGCGGATTCAAAACGGCATATGGAAGTTTTGCAGTATAAAGGGGAGGAGTTATTTGGAGTCGGTCTATCAGATTTGGTGGCCACGGCTACAGCCGGGAAATCCACCTTTCTACCTCAAGTCACTCCCCAACAGAAAAAGGCACCGACCTTTCAACCGCAGCCCTTTCGTTCCTTTAAAAATAAGAGAGCAAAGGGCTATTCATATCTGCCACGAGGCAGAGGTCGAGGGAAGAGACAGCAACAGGCAGCTCCTTCCCAGGATCAGAAGCCCTCCCCGGCTTCTACAAAAGCCTCAGCATGACGCTGGGGCTTCTCAAGCGGACTCGGAGACGGTGGGGGGTCGTCTCAAAAATTACAGCGCGCAGTGGGCTCACTCGCAAGTAGATCCCTGGATCCTGCAGATAATATCTCAGGGGTACAGGTTGGAATTAGAGACAGATCCACCTCGCCGTTTCCTGAAGTCTGCTTTACCAACGTCCCCCTCCGAAAGGGAGACGGTTTTGGAAGCCATTCACAAGCTGTACTCTCAGCAGGTGATAGTCAAGGTACCTCTTCTGCAACAAGGGAAGGGGTATTATTCCACTCTTTTTGTGGTACCGAAGCCGGATGGCTCGGTAAGGCCTATTCTAAATCTGAAGTCCTTGAACCTGTACATAAAGAAGTTCAAGTTCAAGATGGAGTCACTCAGAGCAGTGATAGCGAACCTGGAAGAGGGGGACTTTATGGTATCCTTGGACATCAAGGATGCGTATCTCCACGTTCCAATTTACCCCTCACACCAGGGGTACCTCAGGTTCGTTGTACAAAACTGTCACTATCAGTTTCAGACGCTGCCGTTCGGATTGTCCACGGCACCTCGGGTCTTTACAAAGGTAATGGCCGAGATGATGATTCTTCTTCGAAGAAAAGGCGTATTAATTATCCCATACTTGGACGATCTCCTAATAAGGGCAAGGTCCAGAGAACAGCTAGAGATGGGATTAGCACTGTCTCAAGAAGTGCTAAAACAGCACGGGTGGATTCTGAATATTCCAAAATCCCAGTTAATGCCGACAACTCGTCTGCTGTTCCTAGGGATGATTCTGGACACGGTTCAGAAAAAGGGTTTTCTCCCGGAGGAAAAAGCCAAGGAGTTATCCGAGCTTGTCAGGAACCTCCTAAAACCAGGAAAGGTGTCTGTACATCAATGCACAAGAGTCCTGGGAAAAATGGTGGCTTCTTACGAAGCAATTCCATTCGGCAGATTCCACGCAAGAATTTTCCAAAGGGATCTGTTGGACAAATGGTCAGGGTCGCATCTTCAGATGCACCTACGGATAACCCTGTCTCCAAGGACAAGGGTGTCTCTTCTGTGGTGGTTGCAGAGTCCTCATCTATTGGAGGGCCGCAGATTCGGCATACAGGATTGGATCCTGGTGACCACGGACGCCAGCCTGAGAGGCTGGGGAGCAGTCACACAAGGAAGAAACTTCCAGGGAGTATGGACGAGCCTGGAAACGTCTCTTCACATAAACATTCTGGAACTAAGAGCAATATACAATGCTCTAAGCCAGGCAGAACCTCTGCTTCAAGGAAAACCGGTGTTGATCCAGTCGGACAACATCACGGCAGTCGCCCATGTGAACAGACAGGGCGGCACAAGAAGCAGGAGTGCAATGGCAGAAGCTGCAAGGATTCTTCGCTGGGCAGAGAATCATGTGATAGCACTGTCAGCAGTGTTCATCCCGGGAGTGGACAACTGGGAAGCAGACTTCCTCAGCAGACACGATCTTCACCCGGGAGAGTGGGGACTTCATCCAGAAGTCTTCCACATGCTGGTAACCCGTTGGGAAAGACCAATGGTGGACATGATGGCGTCTCGCCTCAACAAAAAACTGGACAGGTATTGCGCCAGGTCAAGAGATCCGCAGGCAATAGCTGTGGACGCGCTGGTAACGCCTTGGGTGTACCAGTCGGTGTATGTGTTTCCTCCTCTGCCTCTCATACCAAAAGTATTGAGAATTATACGGCAAAGAGGCGTGAGAACGATACTAGTGGTTCCGGATTGGCCAAGAAGGACTTGGTACCCGGAACTTCAAGAGATGATCACGGAAGATCCGTGGCCTCTACCTCTAAGGAGGGACTTGCTTCAGCAGGGTCCCTGTCTGTTTCAAGACTTACCGCGGCTGCGTTTGACGGCATGGCGGTTGAACGCCGGATCCTAAAGGAAAAAGGCATGCCGGAAGAAGTCATTCCTACTTTGATTAAAGCAAGGAAGGAAGTAACCGTGCAACATTATCACCGAATTTGGCGAAAATATGTTGCGTGGTGCGAAGATCGGAGTGCTCCGACGGAGGAATTTCAACTGGGTCGATTCCTACATTTCCTGCAATCAGGATTGTCTATGGGTCTCAAATTGGGATCTATTAAGGTTCAAATTTCGGCCCTGTCGATTTTCTTTCAAAAAGAATTGGCTTCAGTCCCTGAAGTCCAGACCTTTGTTAAGGGAGTGCTGCATATACAGCCTCCTGTGGTGCCTCCAGTGGCACCGTGGGATCTCAATGTGGTTTTGGACTTCCTAAAATCTCATTGGTTTGAACCACTAAAAAAGGTGGATTTGAAATATCTCACATGGAAAGTGACCATGCTTCTAGCCCTGGCTTCGGCCAGGAGAGTGTCAGAACTGGCAGCTTTATCTTACAAAAGCCCATATCTGATTTTCCATTCGGACAGGGCAGAACTGCGGACTCGTCCGCATTTTCTCCCTAAGGTGGTGTCAGCATTTCATCTGAACCAGCCTATTGTAGTGCCTGCGGCTACAAGTGACTTGGAGGACTCCAAGTTACTGGACGTTGTCAGAGCATTAAAAATATATATTGCAAGGACAGCTGGAGTCAGAAAATCTGACTCGTTGTTTATATTGTATGCACCCAACAAGATGGGTGCTCCTGCGTCTAAGCAGACGATTGCTCGTTGGATCTGTAGCACAATCCAACTTGCACATTCTGTGGCAGGCCTGCCACAGCCTAAATCTGTAAAGGCCCACTCCACAAGGAAGGTGGGCTCATCTTGGGCGGCTGCCCGAGGGGTCTCGGCATTACAACTCTGCCGAGCAGCTACGTGGTCAGGGGAGAACACGTTTGTAAAATTTTACAAATTTGATACTCTGGCTAAGGAGGACCTGGAGTTCTCTCATTCGGTGCTGCAGAGTCATCCGCACTCTCCCGCCCGTTTGGGAGCTTTGGTATAATCCCCATGGTCCTTTCAGGAACCCCAGCATCCACTAGGACGATAGAGAAAATAAGATTTTACTTACCGATAAATCTATTTCTCGGAGTCCGTAGTGGATGCTGGGCGCCCATCCCAAGTGCGGATTATCTGCAATAATTGTACATAGTTATTGTTAACTAATTCGGGTTATTGTTGAAGGAAGCCATCTTTCAGAGGCTCCGCTGTTATCATACTGTTAACTGGGTTTAGATCACAAGTTGTACGGTGTGATTGGTGTGGCTGGTATGAGTCTTACCCGGGATTCAAAATCCTCCCTTATTGTGTACGCTCGTCCGGGCACAGTACCTAACTGGAGTCTGGAGGAGGGTCATAGGGGGAGGAGCCAGTACACACCACCTGATCTGGAAAAGCTTTACTTTTTGTGCCCTGTCTCCTGCGGAGCCGCTATTCCCCCATGGTCCTTTCAGGAACCCCAGCATCCACTACGGACTCCGAGAAATAGATTTATCGGTAAGTAAAATCTTATTTTCTTGTTGACCCATGTGGTGCTCTGTGTAACGTATACCATCTGCTTTCATTCTTTTGTCGGCTTTTGTGAAAGTACGTCGCGAGTGCGCAGTGCGCAGAAGTGACGATTTTTTGCCTGATCGCCGCGCTGCGAACAACACCAGCTAGCGATCAACTTGGAATGACCCCCATTGCCAGAGTCTACTGTGCCGTGGAGAGGCGGAGGCCCACCCAGAATCTGCACACGGGCCCCCTCCTCTGTAGGAACTCCCATGTGGTGGAGCATTCCCAAATTTCATGCCGTAGAAATTGGCTGTGCAGCCCAGGGTTCTCTTTTAATTTACAATTTCTCTGACGTCCTAGTGGATGCTGGGGACTCCGTAAGGACCATGGGGAATAGCGGCTCCGCAGGAGACTGGGCACAAATAGAAAGCTTTAGTACTACCTGGTGTGCTCTGGCTACTCCACCTATGACCCTCCTCCAAGCCTCAGTTAGATTTTTGTGCCCGAACGAGAAGGGTGCACACTAGGGGCTCTCCTGAGCTTCTTAGTGAAAGTTTTAGTTTAGGTTTTTTATTTTCAGTGAGACCTGCTGGCAACAGGCTCACTGCATCGAGGGACTAAGGGGAGAAGAAGCGAACTCACCTGCGTGCAGAGTGGATTGGGCTTCTTAGGCTACTGGACACCATTAGCTCCAGAGGGACCGATCACAGGCCCAGCCTTGGAGCTCGGTCCCAGAGCCGCGCCGCCGGCCCCCTTACAGAGCCAGAAGCAAGAAGAAGGTCCGGAAAATCGGCGGCAGAAGACATCCTGTCTTCCACAAGGTAGCGCACAGCACTGCAGCTGTGCGCCATTGCTTCTCAGCACACTTCACACTCCGGTCACTGAGGGTGCAGGGCGCTAGGGGGGGGGTGCCCTGAGCAGCAATAGAAACACCTTGGCTGGCTAAAAATACATCACATATAACCCCTGGGCTATATGGATGAATTTTAACCCCTGCCAGATTTTCACAAAAAGCGGGAGAAAGGCCGCCGAGAAGGGGGCGGAGCCTATCTCCTCAGCACACAGGCGCCATTTTCCCTCACAGCTCCGCTGGAAGGACGTCTCCCTGACTCTCCCCTGCAGTCCTGCACTACAGAAACAGGGTAAAAAAGAGAGGGGGGCACTAATTGGCGGGTTATTAACAATACAGCAGCTATAAGGGAGAAACACTTTTATAAGGTTGTCCCTATATATATATATATATATATAGCGCTCTGGTGTGTGCTGGCATACTCTCCCTCTGTCTCCCCAAAGGGCTAGTGGGGTCCTGTCCTCTATCAGAGCATTCCCTGTGCGTGTGCTATGTGTCGGTACATTTGTGTCGACATGTATGAGGAGGAAAATGATGTGGAGGTGGGGCAATTGCCTATAATAGAGATGTCACCCCCTAGGGAGTCGACACCTGAGTGGATGGCTGTATGGAAGGATTTACGTGACAGTGTCAGCTCCTTACAAAAGACAGTTGATGACATGAGACAGCCGGCTAATCAGTTAGTCCCTGTCCAGGCGTCTCAGAAACCATCAGGGGCCCTAAAACGGCCGTTACCTCAGGTGGTAGATACAGACGTCGACACGGATACTGACTCCAGTGTCGACGGTGAGGAGACAAACGTGACTTCCAGTAGGGCCACACGTTACATGATCACGGCAATGAGAGAGGTTTTAAACATTTCTGATACTGCAAGTACCACTAAAAAGGGTATTATGTGGGGTGTGAAAAAACTACCCGTAGTTTTTCCTGAATCAGATGAATTAAATGAGGTGTGTGATGAAGCGTGGGTTTCCCCCGATAAAAAACTGATAATTTCTAAAAAGTTATTGGCATCATACCCTTTCCCGCCAGAGGATAGGGCGCGTTGGGAAACACCCCCTAGAGTGGATAAAGCACTCACACGCTTATCAAAACAAGTGGCGTTACCGTCTCCTGATACGGCCGCCCTCAAGGAACCAGGTGACAGAAAACTGGAAAATATCCTAAAAAGTATATACACACATACTGGTGTTATACTGCGACCAGCAATCGCCTCAGCCTGGATGTGCAGCGCTGGGGTGGCTTGGTCGGATTCCCTGACTGAAAATATTGATACCCTGGATAGGGACAGTATATTGTTGACTATAGAGCACTTAAAAGATGCATTTCTATATATGCGAGATGCACAGAGGGATATTTGCACTCTGGCATCAAGAGTGAGTGCGCTGTCCATTTCTGCCAGAAGAGGGTTATGGACGCGACAGTGGTCAGGTGATGCGGATTCTAAACGGCATATGGAAATATTGCCTTATAAAGGGGAGGAGTTATTTGGGGTCGGTCTATCGAACCTGGTGGCCACGGCAACTGCTGGGAAATCCACATTTTTACCCCAGGTCGCCTCTCAGCATAAAAAGACGCCGTCTTATCAGGCTCAGTCCTTTCGTCCCCATAAGGGCAAGAGGGCAAAAGGTTCCTCCTTTCTGCCCCGGAACAGAGGAAGGGGAAAAAGACTGCAACAGACAGCCAATTCCCAGGAACAAAAGCCCTCTCCCGCTTCTGCCAAGTCCTCAGCATGACGCTGGGGCCTTACAAGCGGACTCAGGCACGGTGGGGGCCCGTCTCAAGAATTTCAGCGCGCAGTGGGCTCACTCGCAAGTGGACCCCTGGATCCTTCAAGTAGTATCTCAGGGGTACAAATTGGAGTTCGAGACGTCTCCCCCTCGCCGGTTCCTGAAGTCTGCTTTACCAACGTCTCCCTCAGACAGGGAGGCAGTATTGGAGGCAGTTCACAAGCTGTATTCCCAGCAGGTGATAATCAAGGTACCCCTCCTGCAACAAGGGAAGGGGTATTATTCCACGCTGTTTGTGGTACCGAAGCCGGACGGCTCGGTGAGACCTATTTTAAATCTGAAGTCTTTGAACACTTACATACAGAGGTTCAAATTCAAGATGGAGTCACTCAGGGCAGTGATCGCGAACCTGGAAGAGGGGGACTATATGGTGTCTCTGGACATCAAGGATGCCTACCTCCATGTCCCCATTTACCCGTCTCATCAAGGGTACCTCAGGTTTGTAGTACAAAACTGTCACTATCAGTTTCAGACGCTGCCGTTTGGATTATCCACGGCACCCCGGGTCTTTACCAAGGTAATGGCCGAAATGATGATTCTTCTTCGAAGAAAAGGCGTTTTAATTATCCCTTACTTGGACGATCTCCTGATAAGAGCAAGATCCAGAGAACAGTTAGTAGTCGGAGTAGCACTATCTCAAGTAGTGCTACGGCAGCACGGCTGGGTTCTAAATATCCCAAAATCGCAGCTGACTCCGACGACACGTCTTCTGTTCCTAGGGATGATTCTGGACACAGTCCAGAAAAAGGTGTTCCTTCCGGAGGAGAAGGCCAGGGAGTTATCCGAACTAGTCAGAAACCTCCTGAAACCAGGGCAAGTCTCAGTGCATCAATGCACAAGAGTCCTGGGAAAAATGGTAGCTTCCTACGAAGCGATTCCATTCGGCAGATTCCACGCAAGAACGTTTCAGTGGGATCTGCTGGACAAATGGTCCGGATCGCATCTTCAGATGCATCAGCGGATAACCCTGTCCCCAAGGACAAGGGTGTCTCTTCTGTGGTGGTTGCAGAGTGCTCATCTTCTAGAGGGCCGCAGATTCGGCATTCAGGACTGGGTCCTGGTGACCACGGATGCCAGCCTGAGAGGCTGGGGAGCAGTCACACAAGGAAGAAATTTCCAGGGCTTATGGTCAAGCCTGGAGACATCACTTCACATAAATATCCTGGAGCTAAGGGCCATCTACAATGCTCTAAGCCTAGCACGACCCCTGCTTCAAGGTCAGCCGGTGCTGATACAGTCAGACAACATCACGGCAGTCGCCCACGTAAACAGACAGGGTGGCACAAGAAGCAGGAGGGCAATGGCAGAAGTTGCAAGGATTCTTCGCTGGGCGGAAAATCATGTGATAGCACTGTCAGCAGTGTTCATTCCGGGAGTGGACAACTGGGAAGCAGACTTCCTCAGCAGACACGACCTCCACCCGGGAGAGTGGAGACTTCACCCAGAAGTCTTCCACATGATTGTGAACCGTTGGGAAAAACCAAAGGTGGACATGATGGCGTCCCGCCTCAACAAAAAACTAGACAGGTATTGCGCCAGGTCACGGGACCCTCAGGCAATAGCTGTGGACGCTCTGGTAACACCGTGGGTGTACCAGTCAGTGTATGTGTTCCCTCCTCTGCCTCTCATACCCAAGGTACTGAGAATCATAAGAAGGAGAGGAGTAAGGACTATACTCGTGGCTCCGGATGGGCCAAGAAGGACTTGGTACCCGGAACTTCAAGAGATGCTCACGGAGGACCCGTGGCCTCTACCTCTAAGAAGGGACCTGCTCCAGCAGGGACCCTGTCTTTTCCAAGACTTACCGCGGCTGCGTTTGACGGCATGGCGGTTGAACGCCGGACCTGAAGGAAAAAGGCATTCCGGATGAAGTCATCCCTACCCTGATCAAAGCCAGGAAGGATGTAACCGTGCAGCATTATCACCGTATTTGGCGTAAATATGTTGCGTGGTGCGAGGCCAAGAAGGCCCCTACAGAGGAATTTCAACTGGGTCGTTTCCTGCACTTCCTGCAAACAGGACTGTCTATGGGCCTAAAATTAGGGTCCATTAAGGTTCAAATTTCGGCCCTGTCGATCTTCTTCCAAAAAGAGCTGGCTTCAGTTCCTGAAGTTCAGACGTTTGTCAAAGGGGTGCTGCATATACAGCCTCCTTTTGTGCCTCCAGTGGCACCTTGGGATCTCAATGTGGTTTTGGGGTTCCTAAAATCACATTGGTTTGAACCACTCACCACTGTGGACTTAAAATATCTCACATGGAAAGTGGTAATGCTGTTCGCCCTGGCTTCAGCCAGGCGCGTGTCAGAATTGGCGGCTTTATCCTATAAAAGCCCTTACCTAATTTTTCATACGGATAGGGCAGAATTGAGGACTCGTCCTCAATTTCTCCCTAAGGTGGTTTCAGCGTTTCACCTGAACCAGCCTATTGTGGTACCTACGGCTACTAGGGACTTGGAGGACTCCAAGTTGCTGGACGTAGTCAGGGCCCTGAAAATATATGTTTCCAGGACGGCTGGAGTCAGAAAATCTGACTCGCTGTTTATTCTGTATGCACCCAACAAGCTGGGTGCTCCTGCTTCTAAGCAGACTATTGCTCGTTGGATTTGTAGTACAATTCAGCTTGCACATTCTGTGGCAGGCCTGCCACAGCCAAAATCTGTAAAAGCCCATTCCACACGGAAAGTGGGCTCATCTTGGGCGGCCGCCCGAGGGGTCTCGGCTTTACAACTTTGCCGAGCAGCTACTTGGTCAGGGGCAAACACGTTTGCAAAATTCTACAAATTTGATACCCTGGCTGAGGAGGACCTGGAGTTCTCTCATTCGGTGCTGCAGAGTCATCCGCACTCTCCCGCCCGTTTGGGAGCTTTGGTATAATCCCCATGGTCCTTACGGAGTCCCCAGCATCCACTAGGACGTCAGAGAAAATAAGAATTTACTTACCGATAATTCTATTTCTCGTAGTCCGTAGTGGATGCTGGGCGCCCATCCCAAGTGCGGATTGTCTGCAATACTTGTACATAGTTATTGTTAACTAAATCGGGTTATTGTTGTAGTGAGCCATCTTTTCTAGAGGCTCCTCTGTTTATCATACTGTTAACTGGGTTCAGATCACAAGTTATACGGTGTGATTGGTGTGGCTGGTATGAGTCTTACCCGGGATTCAAAATCCTTCCTTATTGTGTACGCTCGTCCGGGCACAGTATCCTAACTGAGGCTTGGAGGAGGGTCATAGGGGGAGGAGCCAGTGCACACCAGGTAGTACTAAAGCTTTCTATTTGTGTCCAGTCTCCTGCGGAGCCGCTATTCCCCATGGTCCTTACGGAGTCCACAGCATCCACTACGGACTACGAGAAATAGAATTATCGGTAAGTAAATTCTTATTTTTAAGCGTAAATTGTGTTTTGTTTGTGTATGCTCATGCTTCTCTTTCAGACACTGTTGTATGCTATTGATATAGTAATTAATTATTTGAATGTTACTGCAGATTTCTCTAAGATCAGACGTGATACGATTGAATATCGACCAGAGAATGACAATAAATATGTAAATAATGTCTGCATACTGTACATACAAATGTCCAAATATTTTGGATTTATATTAGACACTTTTATGTATTTAGATATTCACTTTTCATTTTATTATGCCCACTGTGGTGTTGGCCCGGGCAATGTACATATGCACCACATTGTACAGAATGCATGGGGACTATTACACTGTCATCGAGAAATGCCCTGAGTATTGAAATATGTCAGAAAAGGGGGATATAGTAAAAAAGTTAACAATAATGATATTCATAATGTCAACATCACAATGTCGATAGTTATTATGCTGACAGGCAATGTGTTGACTTTCTCAGAATGTCCACAGGTGAAATGTCGACATTAGGGTTAGGCATTAGGAGGAGGTTAGGGTTAGGCAGCGAGAGGGGAGGGTCAAGGTTACACACTAGGGCTACAAATCGGAGTTAGGGTTAGCATGGAAATACTCACTGGGAATGCCAGCGGAACCAACACCTGACTCTAGAGCAGGCATGTCCAAACTGCGGACCTCCAGCTGTTGTGAAACTACACATCCCAGCATGCCCTGACACAGTTTTGCTGTCAGAGAATGCTAAAGCTGTGTCAGGGCATGCTGGGATGTGTAGTTTCTCAGCAGCTGGAGGGCCGCAGTTTGGACATGCCTGCTCTAGAGGGACGGTCACATGACTGCTGGGACCCAGAAGACACAGCTGTCTAGAGAAGGTAAGTCGCTGCTGGTCACCAGGGACTATATGTTGACATTCAAACAGGTCGACATTTCATTACTTTTTTTGCATCATGAATGTCAACTTGGTCAACATCGACATTATGGCCATGTTGATATTCTCATGTCGACATGATGACTGTTGTCATTTCATGCCAAACACTGGTATTGGGTATGTTGAATTGTTGGCAAAGCAATTTAATTTACTGTATAGATTATTTAGCTTTTAAGTATAGTAACAGTTTTTTTTTTTGTGTGTGCTATTTATAGGGAACGTAACACCCAGAAACCTTTAGATTAAATAACTGGATAAATACTGTAGCTGAAAGGAAACCTAGCTAGTACCTGGTCCTGTCTCTCCATACTGCACTGTCTGTGTTGTATCCTACTCTACCATACCGGTGGGCATTCATGGCATAAGCTTTCCATACTTATCTATCCCTCCTATTTAAGTTGATTAGTGTCTGCTTAAAATAGGGTTAAAGTGCATTGATATCATGTTATAATTGTTGGATAGACAGACTGACTAACTTTAGCGGTCTAATTGTTTTTTTTCACTGTATACCAGAAGTTTCCATAGCATCTAAACCCTGGTTATATACGAGCAGGTCCTATTGGATGTGGATCATTGGGTCGACCAGAATTAGGTCTACAGTCAATAATCGACCCCATTTGGTCAACAGGGTAAATAGGTCAACATGTGAAATGTCGACATGGTGAAAAGGTTGACATAGAAATAGTTGACACAGTTGTTTGGGGGTGTAATATTTTCTGTTAAACCACATATGACCCCAATTATTGTATCGCTTTGCTCGCCACGTTTCGGGCAAGGTGCCTCGCAGCACTTGGCACAGGTTACTTTTCCCATTCATAGTCCACGTGGATGGTAAATGATGAAAACGTTAGGGGAAAAAACCCTGTGTCGGCCATTTTCATGTCAACTATCTGAACCTGTCGACTTTTTTGTACCTGTCGACCTAATACATGTTGACCATATATGGTTAACCTATTGTTGTTCTATTTACTGTCGACCTATCATCCGGATCCCAGATTGGAGCTATCACTTCTCTGAAATATTCAAATTCCCTTATTATCATCATACTAGTTACCACAATGGCATGTTCCATGGCATTGAGGTCACTATTGAGGGGTGTTCTGACTGATCAGCCATGGCACTTGCTTCTTGCACAGCTGCCCTTGGGAGGGATGCTTGCCACATTTCCTATTTAATAGTATGCTTTGGGGAAATGTGAAAAACTGCTAAACAAAAATGACTTTCATTTCCTGAAGATTTGCAATTAATAACAAGATTCATGTGCTGGAAATAATGGATTATAAACCCTTTTTTTCCTCTCGTACAAGGTGCTCAGCTGCTTATCAAACCACTGGTGATATCAGAAGAGGAGGAAAACATCTATGTTGTCGGAGCCTCTACAAGACGACTCCTCATCGGAGCAGAGGCTGCAGGTTTTGTTAAAGAAAGTCTGGATGGTTCTATGAGACCTTTCATATACAGCAACCGGACAGAGTACAAAAACTTTCTGGGTAAGTTGTGGCTACAGTATACTATATGATGCCAATATACAGATGTGTCCACATATCTTGCCTCAATACGCCACACAGCAGGAGATGACTGGCGTGAGTTAGCTGACAGGTCCCATGCAACTCTGTTAGTCTAGGTCCTTTTTTTGTTGTTGCTGGAAACGCGTTTTATTCACATCACTATGCAAATAAGATGCACAAGCAGACTCTACTGATTAAAATGATATGCGTCATGCCTATATTCTGTGTGCGACTGCAGCTGTATCTGCAAACGAAATGCTATTTTATGTTTCATGGTTGCATACAAAATATAGGCATGCCACATATCAGCAGAGTTTGCTTGTGCGTCATATTCACATCGGTTTGTGAATAAGACGCATTTTATTGTCAAATGTCTCACAAAAAGACGCTTAGTGCGACCAAGTCACGCCACAGTATGGCATCACTAGAAGAGCTGTTTAACGTGCAGGCAGGCTAGATGTATGTGGACACATCTGTAGCATACCATGGCAGTAGCTGTTTACTCAGACCTTTCTATGTTCCCCTCTTATGCCATGTCCTCTACATACTGTACCTCTGTTTTTCTAGCAGGCTCCTACACATACCCCTTACATACACATGAGAAAGCCCCCTATATCCATATTGAATTAACCTTCCCCCATCCATTACAAAGCCCCAATGTTTTGTACACATGGCCCCCCTTCCTTCTTAATCCAGCTCTAAATGCTGATGTGGTTGTGCTTCAGTGTAAAACATCCGCTCACATCAAAACTACCCCATTTTAATGGTAAATATTGGGCAGCAGATTGTGTAAATTGTGAGTAGATTGTGCCTCATAAATGTCTGTGTTCCTGGGATATTAGATGAGGCTTCATTTAGCAAAATAAATCTGGTCATTGTGTCCTGTAGCCGATTTGCCCACCTTGACTTTAAAATGCATTAACATGCAAAAGTAAGCGTGTTTAGCATTTAACTACTTAACTGACAATTTCCCCCCAAAAAAAACCGCTCAGAAATTGTCTGTTTTTTTCTTATGAGTGAATTAGGCGAAGAACATGAATTTAACCCTGTGCAAAATGATTTTAGTTAAAAAAAAAAAAAAAAAACAATTCATTTTTAATTTTTAAATTATATATATTTCTCTGACGTCCTAGTGGATGCTGGGGACTCCGTAAGGACCATGGGGATTAGCGGCTCCGCAGGAGACTGGGCACAAAAGTAAAAGCTTTAGGACTACCTGGTGTGCACTGGCTCCTCCCCCTATGACCCTCCTCCAAGCCTCAGTTAGATTTTTGTGCCCGAACGAGAAGGGTGCACACTAGGTGGCTCTCCTGAGCTGCTTAGTGAAAAAGTTTAAGTTAGGTTTTTTATTTTCAGTGAGTCCTGCTGGCAACAGGCTCACTGCATCGAGGGACTAAGGGGAGAAGAAGCGAACTCACCTGCGTGCAGAGTGGATTGGGCTTCTTAGGCTACTGGACATTAGCTCCAGAGGGACCGATCACAGGCCCAGCCATGGATGGGTCCCAGAGCCGCGCCGCCGGCCCCCTTACAGAGCCAGAAGACAGAAGAGGTCCGGAAAATCGGCGGCAGAAGACGTCCTGTCTTCAACAAGGTAGCGCACAGCACTGCAGCTGTGCGCCATTGTTCTCAGCACACTTCACACTCCGGTCACTGAGGGTGCAGGGCGCTGGGGGGGGGGGCGCCCTGAGACGCAATAGAAACACCTTGGATGGCAAAAAAATGCATCACATATAGCTCCTGGGCTATATGGATGAATTTAACCCCTGCCAGAATACACACAAAAACGGGAGATAAGGCCGCCGAGAAGGGGGCGGAGCCTATCTCCTCAGCACACTGGCGCCATTTTCTCTCACAGCTCAGTTGGAGGGAAGCTCCCTGGCTCTCCCCTGCAGTCACTACACTACAGAAAGGGTTAAAAAAGAGAGGGGGGCACTAATTACGCGCAGTATTAAAAATACAGCAGCTATAAGGGGAAAAACACTTATATAAGGTTATCCCTGTATATATATAGCGCTCTGGTGTGTGCTGGCATACTCTCCCTCTGTCTCCCCAAAGGGCTAGTGGGGTCCTGTCCTCTATCAGAGCATTCCCTGTGTGTGTGCTGTGTGTCGGTACGTTTGTGTCGACATGTATGAGGAGAAAAATGATGTGGAGACGGAGCAGATTGCCTGTAATAGTGATGTCACCCCCTAGGGGGTCGACACCTGAGTGGATGAACTGTTGGAAGGAATTACGTGACAGTGTCAGCTCTGTATAAAAGACAGTGGTTGACATGAGACAGCCGGCTACTCAGCTTGTGCCTGTCCAGACGTCTCATAGGCCGTCAGGGGCTCTAAAGCGCCCGTTACCTCAGATGGCAGATATAGACGCCGACACGGATACTGACTCCAGTGTCGACGGTGAAGAGACAAATGTGACTTCCAGTAGGGCCACACGTTACATGATTGAGGCAATGAAAAATGTTTTACACATTTCTGATAATACGAGTACCACCAAAAAGGGGTATTATGTTCGGTGAGGAAAAACTACCTGTAGTTTTCCTGAATCTGAGAAATTAAATGAGGTGTGTGATGAAGCGTGGGTTTCCCCCGATAACAACTGATAATTTCTAAAATGTTATTGGCATTATATCCTTTCCCGCCAGAGGTTAGGGTGCGTTGGGAAACACCCCCTAGGGTGGATAAAGCGCTCACACGCTTTTAAGAACAAGGGCTCTACCCTCTCCTGAGATGGCCGCCCTTAAGGATCCTGCTGATAGAAAGCAGGAGGGTATCCTAAAATGTATTTACACACATACTGGTGTTATACTGCGACCAGCAATCGCCTCAGCCTGGATGTGCAGTGCTGGGTTGGCGTGGTCGGATTCCCTGACTGAAAATATTGATACCCTAGATAGGGACAGTATATTATTGCCTATAGAGCATTTAAAAGATGCATTTCTATATATGCGTGATGCACAGCGGAATATTTGCCGACTGGCATCAAGTCTAAGTGCGTTGTCCATTTCTGCCAGTAGAGGGTTATAGACACGACAGTGGTCAGGTGATGCGGATTCCAAACGGCATTTGGAAGTATTACCTTATTAAGGGGAGGAGTTATTTGGGGTCGGTCTTTCAGACCTGGTGGCCACGGCAACAGCTGGGAAATCCACGTTTGTACCCCAGGTCGCCTCTCAACATAAGAAGACGCCGTATTATCAGGCGCAGTCCTTTCGTGGGCAAGCGGGCAAAAAGTTTCCTCTTTTCTGCCCCGTGACAGAGGGAGAGGAAAATAGGCTGCAGAAATCAGCCAGTTCCCAGGAACAGAAGCCCTCTCCCGCCTCTGCCAAGCCCTCAGTATGACGCTGGGGCTTTACAAGCAGAATCAGGCACAGTGGGGGCCCGTCTCAATGAATTTCAGCGCGCAGTGGGCTCACTCGCAAGTAGACCCCTGGATCCTTCAGGTGATATCTCAGGGGTACACACAAGTATAGTATCTGCACACTCGATATTGTACTAGTATATAGTGGATATATGTTTTTCGTCACCATAAATCCACTTAATATAAACCCCTTTCTTCCTAATATTGAAGAGTATTTTATAAAGGAGGGGGTGCAGTCAACTACAGTAATGGTAAGCTAGAATTGGGAGGGAAAAAAGACAAGAAGAAGTCTGTACTATTGACGCACTTGAGACAGAAAATGATTATGTAATAAAAAATAACCTTTATTAAATATTCATTAAAATTGAGATGTATTTATATATTTATCCCAAACTCGCAGTGAAACATAAGGTTTAAAATCACAAAACAAACATATAGGTGATGAGAAAAAATAAAGAAATGTGAATGAAAGATTAAGAAGCGTGTCCACGTGTAATTCTTTACTAGACCACCTCAACCGATTTATCCTGTGTATGGTCAAGTTACTAATGTAATAATTTTATACTATAATATTCTTAGTGAAACTTGTTATTTATACACTATTCACCCGGCGAGGGTAGATTCTTAAATAATCATTCCCAGTAATAGGGCTGTGGGGGTAGATAGGTATAATAAATTTAACCCACCTCCAGTTACAGGGTTGATCAGTCGTTAGGGATCACTATATCTCTATGTCCCTTTAAACCATATTCCCGATTAAGATTCTTTGGGCGGAATGTTTCAATGTATGTAGTATAAAAAATAATAGATAGATCTCCAAAGAATGGGGGTATTTATATTAATTATTATCCCCAAAGGAGAAAATTGCTCCCATTTAACTATAGGTTCCACTTATTTGGTGGAGTATTAGTAAGTGAGATAACTTTAAGGAGTATAGATATTCTAGTTGTCATATATAACCTTCTTCCTTTACAATCACATTCAGACCCTTTTCAGTCTGATTTCTATGTAGTCCCTATTGCTTCCCTTGGAGATATAACAATCTCAGATCTATTGGAGAGCAACAAGTGGTTAATATGACAGCTTCATTTATATAATTTTATTTTTTTTTATATAATTTTAGGTCTACTAATGTCAGGTAGAGTTGCTTAGAGGAATGTAGCAATTCCAATTATCTTATATAGCACTCTTCCTTTATGATGACAATCAGAAATCATACAATTTGATTTTAATATGTATAGTCCTGCTTTCTTAAGAGGTATAGCAGTCTCTAATACATTAGAAAGCAGACAATGTAATACGTCTCCTTAATGGAATATAACAATTCCAGTTATCTCATATATTACTCTTCCTTTGTAATGACAGTCAGGACTTATGTAGTTTAATTTCAATGTAGATAGTGCTGCTTTCTTAGGAGGTATAGCAATCTCCAATATAATGGAAAGCAGACAATATGATGCTGCACTGTTAAAGGGATATTCCTTATTGTTTTGCAGTGCAATTTTTATTAATATAACTTGTAACGGTCCCGTTTGTTATATATATGGTAGTCCTATAGGTCCTGAAAATAGATATAGCCTATTATATTGTGAATTAAGGAGGCCCAGAAGGGCTTATATCTTCATGTGTACTAAGTAGATCCTACCATAAATAGGAGCAAAGTAAATTATCTCTAAGTTCATAATACAAGTTATATCATCTGTAAAAAAGAGAATCTATCATCAATTTATCTAATAGATTTTAATATCCATGAAAAAGAGTTTATCATCAATTCATCCAATATTCGCATTGATTAATAAAAATGCTTGGATGAATTGTGTATTCGGGAATATGGAATTAAGCTACTTCAAACCATTGTATATTCACTGTTTCATAAGTAAGATTGGTTTATTGCAACACTGTGTCAGGAAAGAGGCCAGTAGGGTATATTGCTACTGTTTTAATCATTATTTATTATTAGTAAGTTATTCCAAAATGTATGCTGTTGTGTATTACTAAAGCATCCAGCTACTTGTCTCACTTAAATAGGTGTCTATTTGCAACAGTCTTATATAAAGATACTGTTGCACATACATACAGCTGCTCCTCAGTCTTGCAGTGTTACTAGACAAGAAATTTTGTTACACTGTGTTCATTTAAGTATCCTGCTGACTGGATAACTCTTAGACATTCATTTGTCTCAATTTCTTAATAGGTATATTGAGGTTGGTACAGTCATGCAGCTAATAGTGCACAGAAGTAATACAATCCATACAGTGTTTAATTATGGCAGCTGAGACTACTAGTAGCTATCAATATAAGCTGGAGGTGCTATAGTCATGTTATCACTCTATTCCCATCTATCTCAGTGTCAGTCCTTTACTGGTAAAGGCTACGAGGTAACACATTACATTAATATATAATCATTCTCTGCATTTAATGGAGTAAAGTACACGCGGACACGCCGTGCCCTACACGCGTGTTTCACTGCGTCTATGGCAGCTTCGTCAGGGAGCATATAAATGAAGCTGTCATATTAACCACTTGTTGCTCTCCAATAGATCTGAGATTGTTATATCTCCAAGGGAAGCAATAGGGACTACATAGAAATCAGACTGAAAAGGGTCTGAATGTGATTGTAAAGGAAGAAGGTTATATATGACAACTAGAATATCTATACTCCTTAAAGTTATCTCACTTACTAATACTCCACCAAATAAGTGGAACCTATAGTTAAATGGGAGCAATTTTCTCCTTTGGGGATAATAATTAATATAAATACCCCCATTCTTTGGAGATCTATCTATTATTTTTTATACTACATACATTGAAACATTCCGCCCAAAGAATCTTAATCGGGAATATGGTTTAAAGGGACATAGAGATATAGTGATCCCTAACGACTGATCAACCCTGTAACTGGAGGTGGGTTAAATTTATTATACCTATCTACCCCCACAGCCCTATTACTGGGAATGATTATTTAAGAATCTACCCTCGCCGGGTGAATAGTGTATAAATAACAAGTTTCACTAAGAATATTATAGTATAAAATTATTACATTAGTAACTTGACCATACACAGGATAAATCGGTTGAGGTGGTCTAGTAAAGAATTACACGTGGACACGCTTCTTAATCTTTCATTCACATTTCTTTATTTTTTCTCATCACCTATATGTTTGTTTTGTGATTTTAAACCTTATGTTTCACTGCGAGTTTGGGATAAATATATAAATACATCTCAATTTTAATGAATATTTAATAAAGGTTATTTTTTATTACATAATCATTTTCTGTCTCAAGTGCGTCAATAGTACAGACTTCTTCTTGTCTTTTTTCCCTCCCAATTCTAGATATCTCAGGGGTACAAATTGGAATTCGAGACGTCTCCCCCTCGCCGTTTTCCTAAAGTCGGCTTTACCGACGTCTCCCTCTGACAGGGAGGCAGTTTTGGAAGCCATTCACAAGCTGTATTCCCAGCAGGTGATAATCAAGGTACCCCTCCTGCAACAGGGAACGGGGTATTATTCCACACTGTTGTGGTACCGAAGCCGGACGGCTCGGTGAGACCGATTCTAAATCAAAAATCTTTGAACACTTACATACGGAGGTTCAAATTCAAGTTGGAGTCACTCAGAGCAGTGATTGCGAACCTGGAAGAAGGGGACTACATGATGTCTCGGGACATCAAGGATGCTTACCTTCATGTCCCAATTTACCCTTCTCACCAAGGGTACCTCAGGTTTGTGGTACAGAACTGTCACTATCAGTTTCAGACGCTGCCGTTTGGATGGTCCACGGCACCCCGGGTCTTTACCAAGGTAACGGCCGAAATGATGATACTCCTTCGAAGGAAGGGAGTTTTAGTTATCCCTTACTTGGACGATCTCCTGATAAGGGTAAGATCCAGAGAACAGTTGGAGGTCGGTGTAGCACTATCTCAGGTAGTGTTGCGGCAGCACGGTTGGATTCTCAATATTCCAAAATCGCAGCTGGTTCCGACGACTCGTCTTCTGTTCCTAGGGATGATCCTGGACACAGTCTAGAAAAAGGTGTTTCTCCCGGAGGAGAAAGCCAGGGAGTTATCCGAGCTAGTCAGAAACCTCCTAAAACCGAGCCAAGTCTCAGTGCATCAATGCACAAGGGTTCTGGGAAAAATGGTGGCTTCCTACGAAGCAATCCCATTCGGCAGATTCCACGCAAGAACTTTCCAGTGGGACCTGCTGGACAAATGGTCCGGGTCGCATCTTCAGATGCATCAGCGGATAACCCTGTCACCAAGGACAAGGGTGTCCCTCCTGTGGTGGTTGCAGAGTGCTCATCTTCTAGAGGGCCGCAGATTCGGCATTCAGGACTGGGTCCTGGTGACCACGGATGCCAGCCTGCGAGGCTGGGGAGCAGTCACACAGGGAAGGAATATCCAGGGCTTAGGGTCAAGCCTGGAGACATCACTTCACATAAATATCCTGAAGCTAAGGGCCATTTACAATGCTCTAAGCTTAGCAAGACCTCTGCTTCAAGGTCAGCCGGTGTTGATCCAGTCGGACAACATCACGGCAGTCACCCACGTAAACAGACAGGGTGGCACAAGAAGCAGGAGGGCAATGGCAGAAGCTGCAAGGATTCTTCGCTGGGCGGAAAATCATGTGATAGCACTGTCAGCAGTGTTCATTCCGGGAATGGACAACTGGGAAGCAGACGTCCTCAGCAGATCAGGCAATAGCTGTAGACGCTCTGGTAACACCGTGGGTGTACCGGTCAGTGTATGTGTTCCATCCTCTGCCTCTCATACACAAGGTACTGAGAATTATAAGATGGAGAGGAGTAAGCACTATATTTGTGACTCCGGATTGGCCAAGAAGGACTTGGTAACCGGAACTTCAAGAGATGCTCACGGAGGATCCGTGGCCTCTACCTCTAAGAAGGGACCTGCTCCAGCAAGGACCCTGTCTGTTCCAAGACTTACCGCGGCTGCGTTTGACGGCATGGCGGTTGAACGCCGGATCCTGAAGGAAAAAGGCATTCCGGATGAAGTCATCCCTATCCTGATCAAAGCCAGGAAGGATGTAACCGCAAAACATTATCACCGCATTTGGCGAAAATATGTTGCGTGGTGCGAGGCCAGTAAGGCCGACGGAGGAATTTCAACTGGGTCGATTCCTACATTTCCTGCAAACAGGAGTGTCTATGGGCCTGAAATTGGGGTCCATTAAGGTTCAAATTTCGGCCCTGTCAATTTTCTTCCAAAAAGAACTAGCTTCAGTCCCTGAAGTTCAGACGTTTGTAAAAGGGGTACTGTATATACAGCCTCCTTTTGTGCCTCCAGTGGCACCTTGGGATCTCAATGTAGTTTTTGGGTTCCAAAAGTCACATTGGTTTGAACCACTTAAATCTGTGGAGTTAAAATATCTCACATGGAAGGTGGTCATGCTGTTGGCCCTGGCCTGGGCCAGGCGCGTGTCAGAATTGGCGGCTTTATCCTGTAAAAGCCCTTATCTGATTTTCCATTCGGACAGGGCGGAATTGAGGACTCGTCCTCAGTTTCTCCCTAAGGTGGTTTCAGCGTTTCACCTGAACCAACCTATGGTGGTGCCTGCGGCTACTAGGGACTTGGAGGACTCCAAGTTGCTAGACGTTGTCAGGGCCCTGAAAATATATATTTCCAGGACGGCTGGAGTCAGAAAATCTGACTCGCTGTTTATCCTGTATGCACCCAACAAGCTGGATGCTCCTGCTTCTAAGCAGACTATTGCTCGTTGGATTTGTAGTACAATTCAGCTTGCACATTCTGTGGCAGGCCTGCCACAGCCAAAAATCTGTAAATGCCCACTCCACAAGGGAGGTGGGCTCATCTTGGGCGGCTGCCCGAGGGGTCTCGGCTTTACAACTTTGCCGAGCAGCTACTTGGTCAGGAGCAAATACGTTTGTAAAATTCTACAAATTTGATACCCTGGCTGAGGAGGACCTGGAGTTCTCTCATTTGGTGCTGCAGAGTCATCCGCACTCTCCCGCCCGTTTGGGAGCTTTGGTATAATCCCCATGGTCCTTACGGAGTCCCCAGCATCCACTAGGACGTCAGAGAAAATAAGAATTTACTTACCGATAATTCTATTTCTCGTAGTCCGTAGTGGATGCTGGGCGCCCATCCCAAGTGCGGATTGTCTGCAATACTGGTACATAGTTATTGTTACCAAAAAATCGGGTTATTGCTGTAGTGAGCCATCTTTTCTAGAGGCTCCTCTGTTATCATGCTGTTAACTGGGTTTAGATCACAAGTTATATGGTGTGATTGGTGTGGCTGGTATGAGTCTTACCCGGGATTCAAAATCCTTCCTTATTGTGTACGCTCGTCCGGGCACAGTATCCTAACTGAGGCTTGGAGGAGGGTCATAGGGGGAGGAGCCAGTGCACACCAGGTAGTCCTAAAGCTTTTACTTTTGTGCCCAGTCTCCTGCGGAGCCGCTATTCCCCATGGTCCTTACGGAGTCCCCAGCATCCACTACGGACTACGAGAAATAGAATTATCGGTAAGTAAATTCTTATTTTTTTAAACATCGACACATCGATCGGGAACATCGTGACTATCGGAACGTCAGGAACATCGCGATTATACCTTTTAGAGGCCGGACAGCCGCCCGGTACATGGGGGGCCAGGGGTAGGGGGTTGTTTTACAATTCCCCAGCGGGTGCTATTGTCTGCAGCCGCTGTGTGTGGGTGGGGGGGATCCTGCCTCGCTGGCCGATCAGCAATGATCTGCAGCACGGCAACACTGAGGGGAGAGTGCAGGGAGGTAGAGTGACTTTCCGGTCCCTCTGACAGCAGCAGCGGAGGGAAGTTTCCCTTCCCTGCCGCTGCTAACACTGTTTATCTGACTGGTCGCGTCCTGTGCGACCAGGTCAGATAAAACACTGCCTGGTGTGGTTGAATCTGATGCGACCATGCCAGGCAAGTGGTTAACATACTGTACTTGCTAATTTAATTCTCATTGTCAAAACTGTGGAAAATCAGATGTTTTGGATACTCACAACTATAGACCCGAATCTCATTATCAACTACATGTTACTCCAATTGTCTATAACATGCGTCACCATGGTGAAATATTTTTGTTGCTCTTGGCTGACTTCTCTTTCTTACGTTTCTACTGGTTTTCGCCAGAATTTCAGATTTGGAGCCAATATCAAAATGAGAGCGTTTCATGCAGTGTGCTCTGAGTTACACCAAAAATGGTTCATGCTGTGTTTTTAGTAGCAATTTAAATGTTTAAAAAAAAAACCTCCACATTAAAATGCTTTAAAAAAATCTTCTAATAAGCTTAGACAATGCTTTTATAAACTAAAAATATGTTTCCTCATTTATGGAATAGCAAACTCTTTTCAAAGAGTAATAAAAGTTGGTTATTATCTTGAGTGATAATGGGCCTCCGTGACTCGTTGACGTTTCTCTGGCACCCTTCCCATTTTACGTATTTAGGGTTTATACTTTCGAGTGATACCTCTGATTTGTATAGACATTCATTTCTCTTACGTCTAGAGGATGCTGGGGTTCCATTTAGTACCATGGGGTATAGATGGATCCTTTGGGAGCCACTGGCACTTAAAGAGTTTAACAGTGTGGGCTGGCTCCTCCCTCTATGCCCCTCCTACCAGACTCCGTTTAGAAAATGTGCCCGGAGGAGCCGGTCACAGCTAGGGGAGCTCCTAGGAGTTTTCTTAGTTTTATTGTTTTCTAGAGTTTGTTATTTTACAGGCAGGCTGCTGGCAACAGCCTCCCTGCTTCGTGGGACTTAGGGGGGGAAGTAGTGTCCAACCCAGAGAGGTTAATGGCCACTATCTCCACTGACAGGACATTGAGCTCCTGAGGGTGATGATCGTTATCTGCCCGAGGCGACCACTCACTCCCGGAGCATGCCGCCACCCCCTAACAGAGCCAGAAGAGTGGTGAATCTGACGCCGGAGTCCTGGTAAGCAGGTCCCCGGCGAGAATGGCGGCACAAGGGTGGGAGCGCAGCTCTGACAGGCTGCGCTCCGGAAGGCTCAGCAGCACACTGTGTACGACGCTGTGAGGGGCGTCCTGGGCCAGCGCAATACCCTACACTGGTCAAACAAGCTTTCAATGTCTAACCCACTGTTTGCTGCAAAAATTACCTCAGGCCAGTATAATCTCTAAATGCGGAGCTTCTTCTCAGAGCGGATCCAGCACTAACCAGCGCCACTTTCTCCCTGCAGACACACGCTGACAGGGAACGCTGTCTTCCACATAACTACACTGAGGTAAAAGGTGTTATAAAAGGGGGGAGTGATATTATGTACTAGCTACCCTGTGAAGGTTACGCTAGTCAGCGGGGTTTTTATCTTTATAAAAGCCTATAAGGGCGCGCTGGGGCTGGCTTCTTGTGCTCTGTGACTGTCTGAAGATATTCTGGGGGCGGGGAACTGTGTTGACATTTTTTTGTGTATGTGTAATCCACTTTACCATATTTAAGGGACGCTGCAGTTTATCGCAGCGGTGCGATCAGGTCAGAACTGTGCATTCCCGACGGCCGAATGCCATCGGGTCGCTACGATCGCCTCTGCCTGATTGAAAGGCAGAGGCTGTTGCAGAGTGGTGTGTGGGGGGGCAGAACGCGGAGTTTGGCCGTCGTTTCGTGGGCATGGCCAGACCGGACGGGGGGCGGGCCACAGAAGCAGCCGCTGCGGGCTGGGGAGCGATGAGTAGCTCCCAGCCAGCACGCTAAAGCTGCGCTGGTCGGGAGCTACTCTTGAAGTGCAAAGGCATCGCCGCTGTGCGATGCCTTTGCACTTCTGCGGGGGTGCGGCACTGACATACAGTGTGAATAATCGTAGCTGTGCTAAATTTAGCACAGCTACGATCATCTCGGAATGACCCCCCTTGGTCCTGTACTGCAGAATGTATATCTTCTCCTGGGGAGTCTATACCATGCTCAAAACTATACAGATTCTCAGGCTTCGGTGGCAGTTCCCCTGAGGTGGCCTCCATAAGGTGTACTTTGATTTATATATTTTAAGATATATACCATACTGGGAAGAAGCCGCAGTTTTGAGTAGTCTGGAGTATCCAATCACACTGCTGTGCCTCTCACCCCAGTTCCGTACCATAGAAAGCGTACACTTGCCCATATAATGCATATATATGAGGGGTCCAACATATGTTTGAGGCTATTAGGGATGAGAAATATTATTATATGTATATAATGAATGCCTTCCCACTGTGTAAGGCGTTAAACTCCTTATTTGGAAAAACCTGGTACACCCAGAGTTATTATCCACATCCCTATAGAAAGTCTAAATTGTCAAATATGGTTGTCTTACCTGTCCCTGGTACAACCTCCATAAAGGCTGTTCACCTATTGAGACTAATCTCTAATACTGTACACTGCTGCATGTGTGATTCGGAGACCCACTTTTGCGTACAGCTCTGGGGCTATTGCAACGTGGTCAGGCTCCTTAGATTCTATGTGTAGAAGTGACTTGTACTTGTTTCTATGTCACATACAGGATTCTACAGGCTTCGCGGCTAGACGCCATGAAGGAGATTGACCTGCATAATGCAAGGACCACTGCTCTGGCAGTTTTGACACACAGGGGACGGTGGCTAAACCAATGGACTTCGGATACAGAATCCGAGTACGGTATGACAGGTCCGCCCTTTACATGTAAGACCCTGTTGGGACGCATGGGATACGTGATTATCCATGTCAACTGCGGGTAAGTCGGTATGTCTTCCTTCCGCAGCTGCACAGACCAGGAAATTATATCCTAAACCTACACTGCAATTCCTTCGAACGTGATTCCACATATTCCTCCACTTCCTTTAGAGGACATTGGAGAAATCCAGAAAACCTGTACCGCCAGGTTCCCACGGGCGGATTTCAAATTTGTCCGTTTTCAAACCCTTTGGTTTGTCGGTGGACCTCACTGCCTGGGGATCAGGCAGGGGGGAGCGAGACTAAAGAGATTCAGTAACACATCTGGGCGATATCCTGCCTAGACCCCTGGAAACAGTTGGGTTGCCCAGGGGTGCAGACTAGAATTTCTAGCATTCCCGCCTCACAGATTATTCAAATCAGGCTTACTAGCTTCTCAGGCAGAAAGTGCACTACTGCTGGAAGCTATCATAACATTTGTCAAACTAATGTCATTATTCCAGTTCCACCTCATTTACGTAACAGGGGTTACTATTCAAACCTGGGGTCATTGATTCCCTACTGGTGGGTGTTCAATTCAGGATGGAGTCTGGGAGTGGTGATCTCTGCTTGAGATGTAGAGGAATTCCTGGTATCCCGGGATATCAGGGGTGCATGCTTCACATTCCAATCTGGCCGCCTATCTAAGGTTGCACTACAACTATGTCACTTCCAGTTCATGGCAGCCTTTATACTCCCGCTGCACAAACCAGGAGAGGACATAATTTCATATCTGGGCGACCTTAACATCCTCCAGCGAGATGTTGTTACGGAGTATTGCTCTCTCAAATCAACTGTCCCGGGATCTTGGGTGGATCCTGAAGCTTCCAATTTCGCATTTGAAGCCGATAGGAGGCGTTCCTTCCTGAGGATGATTCTCGACACTGAAGTGCAGAGGGTGTTTCTACCAGTGCAAAAAGCGTTGGTGATCCAATCAATGGTCCGGGATGTCCTGATGCCAGCCCGGGTATCGGTTCATCAGTGCATTCGCCTTCTGGGGAAGATGGTTGCCTCCTCAGAGGCTCAACAGTACGGAAGATTCCTTGCACGGTCTTTCCCACTGGATCTCCTGGTCTTATGGTAAGGATCTCATCTTCATATGCACCAGTGGATACGCCTGTCACCGAAAGCCAGAATTTCACTCCTCTGGTGGCTGCAAACTTCTCACCTACTCGAGGGCTGCAGGTTTGGGATTCAGAATTGGATTCCTCTAACCACGGATGCAAGTCTCGGGTTGGGAATCAGTCGCTCAGGATGAAAACTTCCAAGGAAAGCGGGTCAGTTCGGTAATCTCTCCTTCCAATGAACATTCTGGATCTGAAGGCAGTGTACAACGCCCTTCTACAAGCGGGCACATCTTCTGCGAGATCAAGCCGTTCAGGTTCAGTCGGACAACGTTACAGCGGTGTCCTACATAAACAGGCAGGGCGGAACAAAGAGCAGGGCTGCAGTGTCAGAGGTGACAATGATCCTCCTCTGGGCAGAGAAGCATGCGCGGGCGCTGTCAGCAATCTTCTTTCCGGGAGTGGACAACTGGGAAGCGGACTTCCCCAGCAGACACGATCTCCATCCAGGAGAATGGGGCCTCCACCTGGAGGTATTCGCAGAGGTAACAAACCGATGGGGTGTACCTCAGACATGATGGCCTCTCGCCTCAACGAGAAGCTTCGGAGGTACTGTTCCAGGTTACGAGACCCACAAGCAGTGGCGGTGGACGCCCTGGTAACTCCGTGGGTGTTCCAGTCAGTGTATCTGTTCCCTCCACTTCCACTCATCCCATAGATTCTCAAGCTAATAAAAATGACAAGAGTTCAGACGATCCTCATTGCTCTAGACTGGCCAAGAAGTGCTTGGTAAGGCAGATCTTCTGGAATTACTGCTGGAAGATTCGAGGCCTCTTCCTCTTCGCGAGGACCTTCTGCAACAGGGGCCGTTCGCTTATCAAGACTTACCACGGCTACGTTTGACAGCATGGAAGTTGAATGCCAGATCTTAGCTCGGAAGGGCATTCCGAACAAAGTCATTCCTACCATGATGCAGGCTAGGAAGGGGGTAATGTCTAAACATTACCATCGCACTTGGAAAAAGTACGTGTCTTGGTGTGAATCCTAGAAGTTTCCTACGGTGGAGTTTCAACTAGGACGGTTTCTCCTCTTTCTGCAAGCAGGTGTGGTTGTGAGCCTACGCTTGGGCTCCATAAAGGTCCAGATTTCGGCCTTGTCCATTTTCTTCCAGAAACAATTGGCTGCTCTCCCTGAGGTTCAGACTGTCTTGATAGGGGTTCTGCACATCCAGCCACCCTTTGTGCCTCCTACGGCACCTTGGGATCTTAATGTGGTGCTGCAGTTCCAGCAGTCTGATTGGTTCGAGCCTTTACAGGAGGTGGACGTCAAGTTTCTAACTTGGAAAGTGGTCACACTGTTGGCATTGACATCTGCTTGACGTGTGTCGAAATTGGGGGCATTGTCATGCAAGAGTCCCTACTTGTTTTTCCATGAAGATGGAGCTGAGCTCAGAACGCGTCAGCAATTTCTTCCAAAGGTTGTGTCGGTTTTTCATATTACCAACCTATTGTGGAGCCAGTGGCTACTGACTCCTCAATTACCTCACAGTCCTTGGATGTTGTGAGGGCTTTGAAAGTTTCTGTGAAGAGGACTTCTCGTCACAGGTAGTCGGACGCTCTGTTTGTCCTTTATGATCCCAACACAGTTGGGTGTCCTGCTTCTAAGCAGACTTTTGCTTGCTGGATCGGGTTTACTATCCAGCATGCTTATTCTACTGCAGGCCTGCCGTGTCCAAGATCTGTTAAGGCCCACTCTACTCGTACAGTGGGTTATTCCTGGGCAGCTGCCCGGGGTGTTTCGGCTTTACAGCTTTGCCAACCAGCTACATGGTCGGGGTCGAACACGTTTGCTGAAGTTCTACAAGTTCGATACTTTGGCATCTGAGAACCTAAAGTTTGGTCACACTGTTCTGCAGGATCCTCAGCACTCTCCCTCCCGTACTGGGAGCTTTGGTACATCCCCATGGTACTAAATGGAACCCCAGCATCCTCTTAAGACGTAAGAGAAAATAGGATTTTAATTACCTAACGGTAAATCCTTTTCTCGTAGTCCGTAGAGGATGCTGGGCGCCCGCCCAGTGCTTCGTTTTCCTGCGTTGCTACTTGGTTAAGTATTGGTGCAGCTGTTGCTGTTCCTCTTTCATGCATGGTTAGCATGGTTTCTTCTGGTTACTTGCTGATTGGCATGGTTGCTTCCTGTTTCATGCTAGATAACATGTTTTCTTCGTGTTGCATGATTTCTTCATGTTTCATCCTGGTTGGCATGATTTCTTCATGTTGCCTGTTGGTTAGCTTGGTTTCTTCATGTTACCTGCTGGTTGACATGGTTTCTTCATGTTTCATGCGGTTTTGCATGATTTCTTCATGTTGCATGCTGGTTGGCATGGTTTCTCGATGTTGCATGCTGGTCAGCATGGTTTTTTTCGATTCGGTGTGAGTCTCACCACTATCTGTATTTCCTTCTATCGAAGTATGTACGTCTCCTCGGGCACAGTTTCTAGACTGAGTCTAGTAGGAGGGGCATAGAGGGAGGAGTAGCCCACACTGTTAAACTCTTAAAGTGCCAGTGGCTCCCAAAGGCCCCGTCTATACCCCATAGTACTAAATGGAACCCCAGCATCCTCTACGGACTACGAGAAAAGGATTTACCGGTAGGTAATTAAAATCCTATTTTTCCACCCTTACTGCTTAAAATTAAAACCGATCTTAAGAAATGGTCGGCTCTTAATTTATCCTGGTGAGGGAGTCTTAATACAATAAAAATGAATATTCTACCAAAAGTCTTGTACCTTTTGCAGACATTGCCCACTTCCATACCTAACACCTTCTTTAGGGATCTCCAAGCCACAGTGGTTGCTTTGTATGGGGTAAAAGTGGTCATAGATTAAGCACAGACTGTTCTGATCTGTAACCGTACAGATGGGGGGCCTCTAACTCCCTCACTTTATGAGCTACTATAACGCAGTTCATTTAGCCAGGGTTATTGAGATGTCACAATTCCCCGCTACGAAACAGTGGCCACTAATTGTGGGATCTTCCACAGGCACACTTGCTCATACTATTCCATGGCAGCGTAAGATTCTCCAAATACGACATCCTACATTAGATCCTACACTGCTTTGCTGGAAGAAATTGAAATTCTTACCGACATTTAGCCCGGGCCCATCCTTACCCATGCCTTTATCGAATCATCCACACCTGCCACCTAATGACCTTTCTCATTCTGCATTAACTAAATGGACTCAGGCAGGCATCTCTAGGCTGTCTCAATTGGTTACTACTAGCGGCTTTCGTTCCTTTACGGAGTTGTCACAAAATTGTAGTTTGCCATCTAATAGTTTTTGGGTGTATTTACAACTCCGTCACTATGTTAGCTCTACCAGTTCACCCAGGCCTATCTAAATTGACACCTAGACACTTGATATCACGATTATACCAATAATGCATAACTTGTCTGTCCCTTCTGCAGCTCACCTTCAATTCAAGTTTTAGAGACACAATACAAAATTATGGCCAGATGGTACCGTTGCCCGGAACAGGTTCACCAGATGTTTCCATCAGTCTCTGCTGGAGAAGCGGGCAGTCATTAGGTACCCCATACCACATATGGTCGGAGTGCCAGGCCTTGTCCTAATTTTCGCGTAAGGTCCAAAAGATAACTCGCCTACTAACTGGGTTTCCGATTCCCGAGACTCCAGAATTTTGGCGCCTCAATCTGATGGACATTCCCCTTTCTCGGTACAAGAACTCGCTGCTCCGACAACTGGCGAACGCAGCCAGGGCTACTATACCATGTTATTGGAGATCTGCTCAGCAACCTCCAATATCACGCTGGTTTAAGAGAGTTGATTTTTACATGGCTAAGGAAGATCTTTCTCTTACCCCACAATCAAATACTGCTGGCTTCACTGGCATCTGGTCAAAATGGCTCAGATTCAAGTCATCCCCCACATATAAAACGCATGTCACTGGTTTAACGTTTAGGTCCTGAATCCACAATGACGATCCCCTCCTTTTTCTTTCTCCCTTTCTGCCGGTCCCTCTTATCCCTGCTTTCCTTTTTACTTGTTTCTTTCTATATCTGCTGTTTTCTTTTTATTATCAAGGCATTTATATGTTTTGTTACTTGATATTTGCAAGGAATTACCATGCACCATGAGGATTGTTTTCTTAAATATTTCTATTTGCTTGGTGGCACGTCTTGTATGCCTTTCCATAGCCTATATGATCGGCCTTTTGCAACCATTTTTTGTAAGTATTTGTATGGTATATGTCCTGTTTTTTCTACGTATAATGTCTTTTGTATAACAAATAAACAAAGACTGCCAAAAATTTAAAAAAAGTTGGTTATTAATATGTGGCAAATTTTTTGTATTATGAAGCTAAGTAAACTTGAAACTACTGAAATGTTTAGACTTGACTGAGAGCTTAATTCAGACCTGATCGCAGCAGCAAAATTGTTCTCTAATGGGCAAATCATGTGTACTGCAGGTGGGGCAGATATAACATGTGCAGAGAAAGTTAGATTTGGGTGGGTTATTTTGTTTCTGTGTAGGGTAAATACTGACTCCTATATTTTTACACTGCAATTTAGATTTCAGTTTGAACACACCACACCCAAATCTAACTCTTTCTGCACATGTTATATCTGCCACAACTACACTGTACATGGTTTTGCCCATTAGAGAACAATTTTGCTGCTGCGATCAGGTCTGAATTAGGCCCTAAATCTGGCCTGCAGATTTCTAACCGCCTACTTACAAAACAGGGAAATAATGATGTCACTTCTACAGTCTCATACAGCTACAGTATGTTTATAACTGAGGGGGAAATCTATATTTGGATTAAAAAAAAAAGTAATAGAGCCACTGTAACAAATTAGCCACTAGTAGTCTTGCGTATATGTGCACAAAACAGCAGTTGTGGTAATCTTAGCAGTATGTTACATGGTCACATTGGCACATTGAACTTTCCTCACTTCCGCCTCACAACAGTTGGATACAGTAAATTAAGAAGATTCTTGAATTAATTAAGCTATGTGTCAGCCACCAACATGGATGGAAGTAGGTCTTCATTGTATTATCCAGCATTGTCTTCGTCTCCCCCTCAAGTCCTGGCACCTTGGTCTGCAATCTGCTCAGCCTAATGATGAAATAGGCATTGATAAGAGTTTAGACACCACATGAAATATTTTTGGTGATAATTGAAATTTACTAATAGAACCAATTACTTTTTACTATGAATTAAATTAGTTTGAAACAAAAATGTTCTAATTTGATGTTTGTTGTTTTTGTTTAAAGCAATGCCAAAAATGGCTATGGAAACAAGGTTTGCACCTTCTTATGCCAAACACCTTATAGTCGTTCGGGAGAAAAAACATATCTCGCACAATGGCCCTCATTCCGAGTTGTTCGCTCGGTATTTTTCATCGCATCGCAGTGAAAATCCGCTTAGTACGCATGCGCAATGTTCGCACTGCGACTGCGCCAAGTAACTTTACTATGATGAAAGTATTTTTACTCACGGCTTTTTCTTCGCTCCGGCGATCGTAATGTGATTGACAGGAAATGGGTGTTACTGGGCGGAAACACGGCGTTTCAGGGGCGTGTGGCTGAAAACGCTACCGTTTCCGGAAAAAACGCAGGAGTGGCCGGGGAAACGGTGGGAGTGCCTGGGCGAACGCTGGGTGTGTTTGTGACGTCAACCAGGAACGACAAGCACTGAAATGATCGCACAGGCAGAGTAAGTCTGGAGCTACTCAGAAACTGCTAACTCGTTTGTAATCGCAATATTGCGCGTACGTCGGTCGCAATTTTAAGAAGCTAAGATTCACTCCCAGTAGGCGGCGGCTTAGCGTGTGTAACTCTGCTACATTCGCCTTGCGAGCGAACAACTCGGAATGAGGGCCCATAATCCCTATTCATAAAATATTATGTATGGGTAATATATTGTATCCTTTTTGTATGAAGGAGTTTATTATAGAAGGTTACTTATTTAAATCATTATTTTCATTACATGAACCTTACTTTCAGTCTTCTTTCATTGGTAGAACCATTTAAGGATGAGTGGCACAGATCAGGAAGTATCACTACTAATAGATGTGATGGTTCCTAATGCATGAATTATGGATCATGCATAATAAAATGGCTGAAATATTATCTTTTGAGACATCCAATGTATTATACTGTATTACTTGCCCACATGAGAAACAATATGGTTTAGTACATATACAGTACATTCTGTCTTTTTTTTTATTATTATTTAGTATCACTGAGCAACTTTTATTGACCATACTGTATTTTCTCAAAACCTAAAATGTTTTAAATTAGATTCTTTTGACTCCACCAATCCACAACTTTTGTCAATTTTTAATCACTTTTGATATCCAACCCTTTCAGTGTATGTCATCTATTTCTGTCTTGCAGGAGATGGAGAGGATTTTCTTTCCATGTCCGAATGTCAATATATCATTAAACACGAGCTGGACAATCTTCGAGCGCAAGATGAAACAAATATCCCCGGTTATCCACAGTCAAAGCTTTACCCTGGGAAATCATTAGGTAAGATACATTTTTTCTAGAGTCTATTCCATGTGCTTGATGTTTGGGGAAACAGAAGAGTATTCCTTAATGAGAGACCTGGAAAGAGAGGCCCTTTAGTACTTCACAACTTGCCTGTTACACTAGCAATTAGCTGTGTGATCAGGAAAGCAACAGTTTCTTGTAACAGTTAATGTGAAATAACATTGTGTGTTTTAAAATATAGATTTAGTAATGGTGTCAAATAGAAGCTCAAGCAAGAGTTCTGGGTGAAAATAGGGTGTGGTATAGAAGAGCTACACTGTCTATGTAGACATTAGGCCAATGCTACATGGTTGACTTGCATAAGGTCGACAGATAAAAAGTAGGCAGTAGGTAATGTCGACCAGGTCAGAAGGTCGACATGACAATGGTCAACACAATTTTTTTTTAAATAGTTTTTTGGGTGCCATTTTGTAACCATATCTAAGCAAAGTCAGTGGAAACATGTGCCCTAACGGGATCACTTCGCTCTCCATGCCTTAGGCAAGGTGTCTTGCTCTGCTACCGCTGCACTCGCCACAGGTTACTCTTCCCAATCGTAGTCCGCTTGGATAGTAAATCAAGCAAAATTTGGAAAAATATGAACCCCCCCAAAGAAAACTTGTGTCGACCATTGTCATATTGACCTTTTGACCATGTTGACCTCGTGTACCTGTCGACCTAATGTATGTCTACCATATGGGGTCGACCTACTGACTGTCTACTTAAACACTGTTGACCTATACATTGGAAATAGACTCTACCAGTGACTATGTAGTGCCTGTCTTGGTAGTAAACCAAGCAATTTGTATATTACGTTCTGGATCCACATTGTAAGAAATTAATGGTTTTGGTATGTTTCAACTTACTCTGGCCCCCCATATCCCCATGGACACACACCATGTACTGATCTCATTCACAATAGGGGCTGTTATATATAATATTCAGTATATAACATATCATGTATGTGATTGCCAGTGCTTTCAGTACTGATCTGTGATATCTTCTTCTGCTCATGCCACTTAATTCTGTCCTGTGCCAAACAATTGGTAGAGAATGTTATCAAGACTGTGTGAGACAGGTGTCATTATTATTATTATTATTATGTTTATGAAAGTGAATTGAAAACAGGGCTATTGTTGGCATTTTGCAAAATCTGTTTTTAAAGAATTGCAGTTAATAGGGTCAATTTTAAAAAATTTTAATTTTGCAATCATAATGCCAAGGTTAAACAGATCTTATTCACAAACAGGATATATTTGTTGAGGATACTTCGCTGTTGCTGAACTGTGTTACTGTACCTCCCTATTGCCATTTGAGTAAAAGGATCCTACAGTTCTACGCCTCCAAACTGACTCTCTGCCTGTACCCGTTCTGAGCCATCATCAGCTCTCAGCCACTATCAGCTTTTCACAGCAGCGCTTCCTAGCCACCGCCACACAGGTCTTCATAGGACTTTGCCCATCTACCAACTCTTATACAAACCTACACGCAGTCATCAGTCTTCTCCTCACAGTGTTGAATCCTGGACATTTACTACACTGGTTTCCCATCTGCCAGTGAGAGATATTATGCAGTGAACCCATACCAGATGGACTTCTATCCCTGATTGGATATTCCTTCCAGTCGTCAGTAGCGGTCACCATTGACAACCGCCGCTCCAAGCCTCCTTCAGATTCGTGTTATATCTGGCATAGACTCTCACAATACAGTATAACACATTTTATACATATTAAGGCGGCTTATGAAGGACGCATATACGTGATATAGTGTTTGCTGACTGGATATTATTGCTGGGTACACATTAGACGATCCCAGATCTCGACCAACAGGATGATCGGTGTAACAATATGTCTGTCGCCTGTACATACTGAGTGATGTAGCGCAATATATTGTTCATTAGCCGTATTCAGCTGCATGCTATCAGCCGCCGTGTCGTCCTATTGGCTATGCAGCACAGCAGATGGGATGACCCGATGTCGGCACACAGGAGCACGCAGTAGTGCATACACACTATCCGAAGTACGCAATATTTCGGTCCGATCCGCTAGATCGGACGACATATCACCTAGTGTGTACCCAGCTCAAAGGATTTTCCTGATTAGATATTGGAAGCAGCTGGATTATTACATTGTGATAAGTTACTACCAACTTGCTACTTTTGTTACTTTATCAACTGCTCAGTCTGGAGTCTGAGAATTTAGCAGAATTGTCAGTGGACATTTGCATCCACTCATTCTTCTTTGACCTTATAACATTGTCACTGTAGGTTTCCATATCCTTTTTTGTATTTCTACCATGGGGTCAGCCTTCCTGTAACTAGGTGAGCAGCATCCAAAGTTATCAATGTATTATTATTCCCCTTAGAAGCGTGTAGTATTATAGTATATCTGTATTTTGTTTCATGCTGATTATCTAACCTTTGGTTCCAGTGTTGGTAAAGCATGTGCATACACTGCTCAGCTTTGTGCTCCCAACGTGCATGGAAAGAAAAAAATCCAACAGAACAGCATTTCCTTACATTCCTCCTGCCTCCCTAATACACTACTAGTAGATGGGGATACGGTTAAATTACCGGCTTTTAGGATCCCGGGGGTCAGAATACCAATGCCGAATTCCCCCGGCTGTCAGAATCCCGAGCCAAGCCCGGTATTCCCACTCGGGTGGTGATCCATGCCACCACCCGAGTGGAAATATAATACTGTGGTGACCAAAGGTTGCCAACAGGCCCAATGCATGGCGAGCGTAGTGAGCCCACAAGGGGACACATTGTGCTCGCTGCCTGGATTCTATCTGTCGGTTCTGGCATATTCACCCTTGGGGTGGTGGAATAAATGCTATTTGTTATTGCACATTGTAGTGCTATGTCGCACGCAGCTGAGCGACTATTTTCAACTGCGCATTCCTGAAAATATCTGAAATCTCCTATGGCACATGCGTTACCCTGTGTGTATGCACCAAGGTGCTGTTGAGTTTCAAGTAGATTATATCAGAAACTTTGTGGAAAAGTGATTGGCGATCCTGGGCGGTGACCGGGAGGTGGCTGCTAGTGCACACAAAAATGGTCTGCTCAGTGGGCGCCTTATGGGAGTGTTGCTGGCATCTGAATGGCAAACATCTGCATTCCCAGACACAGGCATAGGAGGCTTTGGTCAGAAAGAGAAACTGCACCTACCATAGGGCTTGTGCATTTTCGATGGTGCAATCGATAGAGACATATCCGTATGCACCAATCCATATTACAGCGTGCACAGATGCAGTGGGCGTCTCTGTCCTTGTACATGCGGTTGCATGAATGTAAACAAGGGAAGCAGTTTGTGGTCTATTTGCATAAAGCCGCTGATGGGTGAATACCTATAGTGTTCATTCTAGCACCCTGCACCTTTCAAAATCCGTGCAGTTCCTCTTTCCTGCCTGGGGTGTCACTCTCTGCTCTGGTGCTTCTCAGCACACTCTGATCTGTTACTCAGTGCTGTGATACAGACCTGTGTGTGCCGAGAAGCACCAGAGCAGAGATCGACATCCCAGGCAGGAGAGAGGAACTGCACAGGATTTGAAAGGTGCAAGGTGCTAGAATTAACCCTATACCTAGAACGTGTGCTTTTGTGTGCAACTCCATCAGAACCAGCCCCTATAATGTTCTAGAACATATAGAGCATTACCGTGCAGCAGGAAGGAATGCATGGAGACGCAGGTCTGCAGTTTTGATTGCTCCCAGCCTCATGGGAAGGATATGAGCGGTGTGCAGTATATGGGGGTGGGGGGGCCAATATTTAATTTTACGGTGAAGCCATTCACAGGAGCATACTTTTCTTTTATGACAGTCAGACAGTTTTGCAGACAAACATATTCCTTCCTAACATTGCAGCTTACTTAAATTAAATTTTTATAGAAAGAGGAGAAAAAATGGATGCGAACTATGTTTTACTGTGATAAAGCAGGCTTACTACTGATATCTCCTAAACATTGCTGCCGTGTCTCATCTTTACTATTTACTGATTTCGGAAGACCCATGAGAGCATTTTTAAGTGCAGGGAATAAGATATTGGGGCTAATTCAGATGTGGTTGGAGTGGAAGCAGCAGCGATAGCGCTGTATGGTAATGCAGCAGGAGGCGTCTATTAAAAGTAGACACCTCCTGCTGCAGTAGTGATACGATGTCTGCCAGACATCGGATCACTCACATACCATCGTGCAGCTTGCAATGGAGGTCCTTGGTCTCTTCCCTCCCTCTAAACGACACGCCTCCATTTTGGAAAATGGAGGCCATCGCTGCCCCCTCCCAGCCCCCCACACGGCAGCAGATTGTCAATCACTGCTTCCTACATCACAGGACTCGCTTGCACACGCGCAGAACAGGTCCTGCGCATGTACAAAGTACCAAACATTGGTACTTTGCACATAAATATGTAGGACCCTCTTTGTCATTATATGATATTACAGGTTGAGTATCCCATATCCAAATATTCCAAAATACGGAATATCCCGAAATACGGAATTTTTTGAGTGAGAGTGAGATAGTGAAACCTTTGTTTTCTGATGGCTCAATGTACACAAACTTTGTTTAATACACAAAGTTATTAAAAATATTGTATTATAAGACCCTCAGGCTGTGTGTCTAAGGTGTATATGAAACATAAATGAATTGTGTGAATGTACACAGACTTTGTTTAATGCACAAAGGTATTAAAAATATTGGCTAAAATGACCTTCAGGCTGTATGTATTAGATGTATATGAAACATAAATGCATTCTGTGCTTAGATTTAGGTCCCATCACCATGATATCTCATTATGGTATGCAATTATTCCAAAATACGGAAAAATCCCATATCCAAAATACCTCTGGTCCCAAGCATTTTGGATAAAGGATACTCAACCTGTATATGGTATAATAGTATAAATTATATTTTATGGTATAAAAAGCCATTTTTGTTTATAGTCATTAATGCCATTTATTTGCTAAATATCGACCTTAGAGTTATCTGAAGTTAAGATTGTTTTGTTTAATTAAAAATCGATTTTCGCATTTAAGCATATACATTTGTTTCTATGTAGGGATAATGTAAATCCATATTAAGACAATTTGAGACTTTGCTGCAGATAAAAATGTCATTATAAAATTCTAAAATCACAGCTGTGCTGCCATTGGGTGACATGACACAGTGGTGGATCAATTTTCTGTGACAGCAACTGAAGCCTTTCACAGATGGAAAAAAAATACTTTTCAAGTAGTGCATTATTCTAATGAGTCAAAAATTCTGATCACACAGCATCACAATGAAATGCCCGTCATAGGGCAATCACATTGCATGAGGCCTACTGTAGTCTACTATGTTTCCTGGTCCAGAACAGCTTGCAGAGACCGCAGGCTCACAGCTGGCAGCAAGCATCCAGAGAAGGAGCGTCTTATTTTGCAACCAAGAACCATGCGTAACATGAACTGTCTTATCAGCGAACTGGAATACATTTAAGTCATACAGTATATTAACTCTTCCATCTTGATTAAATTGGGTTTAATTATGTTGTCTCAAAGGAATAGCATTCTGACCGTTGGCATGCTGAGCACTGGGACATCGTACCTAACCCTTATGTTATATATAATACAGGGTACCCTATGGCGCTATGTGAAAAATGTACAAGCAGCACCTCAAGAAAAACCTCTTGTTAGACGAGGTTCACAAATAGCAACAGACGTAAAGATCTGAGGGCGCTAATCTCTAATACTGTTCATCACATATATTTGTAAGTAACATATAAACAATTTTAATAAAAATCAATTTGTGTTTTTATTGTGTACATAAAATATACATATGGCATCTGTTCAATCTCACAGAAAAGAAGCTCCAAGTTTTATCTGGTTTGTATTCAATTTCCGAAGCAGTTCTTTTTCGGCAGATAGCATAGATGGAAATACAATGCCTGAAAAACCCAACGCGTTTCGTCCCTGCTGGGTCTTCAAAGTCTAAATAATAGAATACAACAACTAAGTGATCGAACAGTATTGACAACCTACAGAAAGAGTTTATATATTATAACTATACATACCAGATGCTCAATATATTAAAGGAATCCCGAAGGAACATGTACATCACTGTACATATCGATTGAAATGGGTATAAAGCCTAATGAATGGAATGATAAATTAAAACATCTAAAAAATGAATTATGGATGAACAGGTGAGGGAGGAGGGTGACGGAACATACCAAATAGTTGTGGCAAATAATTTTCCTATTTTTTATATAGAGGTTTAACTTACCCCTAATTAATCTTTTAGGTTAATTAACGGTGTCACTGTCAATATATGAAGCCGGGTTTTGATCCACCTATAGATTCAGGGTTAAACATTCTTTACATCTAAGACCGGTATGTATTGTCCTCTTCCTTACATCTGCTGTTTCAGGCTATAGAGCCACACTTATAGTCTCAATTAAGTCCCAATTTCAAATCTTCAATACAGGTCATCAATTAGACCATAGTCTGTGATACTATCTATTTGGATTCCTTTTTTACATAGAATCAAGTCAGGTGGTTACCTGCCACAACTATTTGGTATGTACCATCACCCTCCTCCCTCACCTGTTCATCCATAATTCATTTTTTAGATATTTTAATTTATCATTTCATTAATTTGGTCTTATACCAATTTCAATCGATATGTACAGTGATGTATATGTTCCTTCAGGATTCCTTTAATATATTGAGCATCTGGTATGTATAGTTATAATATATAAACTCTTTCTGTAGGTTGTCAAAACTGTTCGATCACTTAGTTGTTGTATTCTCTTATTTAGACTTTGTTCCCCTGAAGAAGCCCCAGCAGGGACGAAACGCGTTGGTTTCAGGCATTGTATTTCCATCTATGCTATCTGCCGATAAAGAACTGCTTCGGAAATTGAATACAAACCAGATAAAACTTGGAGCTTCTTTTCTGTGAGATTGTACAGATGCCATATGTATATTTTATGTACACAATAAAAACACAAATTGATTTTTATTAAAATTGTTTTTGTTACTTATAAATTAATGTGATGAACAGTATTAGAGATTAGCGCCCTCAGATCTTTACGTCTTATGTTATATATACCTGTTGTCGCATAGGTTCATGTGGCATATAGTTACCCCTGTGGCCAACTTTGCAGATTATTTCCAGTAAATGAAAGATGATTATGGACCCACCACTGAATGGCTAAGGGTCTTTTCAAACCAGTGAAGCTGGAGGTCCATGAGTTGCTGCCAAAATACCCTTGAGGCTCCCAAAAAGCACTTCTTAGTGAATCCAGTCTGGCTCAGATGACCCCAGAAAATAAGAAAATGTATATTGTGTATCGTCCATATGTGGTAATTCCAAAAACTAATGCTGGGAACACACTAAACGATGTGTACCCAGCGCGACATAGGCGGTGACTGACCTGGTGGGGGTGCCAGCATCAGCAGGTGCATACACACTTGCAGATGTCGGCAGCGATTAAGCATGAGGGAGGAGCAGGGCCTTGCTGCATTCGTCAGCATGGCATCACTAGCGACATCCCCAGATTGAGCTGCATGTACAGACGATGGGGGATGTCGCTAACACCCATGGGAGCGCGCATCACAAATTATCTAGTGGGCACTTACTGGAAGATAAAAAAAATTGTCGTAGCAATTGGTCATTATCTGCAAATTTGTTTAACTGGTCATCTAGTGTGTACCCAGCTTAAGAGTGAACATGCAGCAAACGACAATAGTTCTAAGAGCCTTTATAAATCCATACCACCAACTGTCCCAATTCTCACTAGACAGTCCCGTTTTTTGGTCCGCAATGTCTCACGGTGAGGGGGGTAGTTTGGAGGACCCCTGTAACATGCGCAGAGCAGCGGTGAATAGATGCTGGATGTATGCACGCGGCATCTATTCATGGGAGACAGAGGGGCATGGCCAGCAGCTCACAGAGCGCTGAGCATGCCCCCACAGTGACGAAAACGGAAGGCATGGCTCGCTAAAGCAGTATTCCCGTGAAACCATGCCCCCTTTTAGGGGTCTGATGCTGATTAACCAGAATGTTGGGGGGGGTATGTAAAGTGTGACATTATGCTCCTCATGCATATGAAAAAGGGAAAAACACAATAATGCACAATGGGACTAAAAAAAACCTGTGCCCCTTTGTAAGACATTGTTGCAAGGCAGGTGGGGCAAATGTAACGTGCAGAGAGGTTTAGATCAAATGTAACATGTGCAGAGAGATTTAGATTTGGTGGGGGGGGAGGGCATGTCCTACTGTAATTTAAATTAAATAGTGTACTGCACAATATAAGTGGGCTACATGCACAAGCATCCAGTATTTACTCTGTATACAAGAAACATGTATTTGCACTGCTTGCATTACAGTATAGTTTGTTTATGGGTTTTTCTGCTCCCAAATCAGAATCAGCCACTCTAGTCAAAAAGTGCTAAGAATGGTAGTAATATAGGTCCATAGGTCAGGGGGTTTCCTAAGTTATTGTATTATGATGACCTTAAATGATTTACCTACACCAATTAAGAAATACTGATATTGTGCTCAAAATGATTTATTTATACACCGCTCCTAAAAGAACTTATTTTTAGCTAAGTTAATTTTCTTTTCTTTCTTGGGATCCTCGTTGCTGCATTTCTTCTGGATAATTTTCCTTCAGCAGCATAGAAATTTCCGTTTTTCATATTTGTCACTAGGTGGCATTGCAGTATGAATTGTACAGCAATAGACAGAATTCCTCACCTGGCCATGTGGAATGCAGGTCTTTTATCTTATCTCACAATGGATTGCCATTTTGTTCTAGTTTCATAGAATTTGGCCCATTGGCCAAGTTCAATATTTAATTTAAGAATCAAGTGATTTATTAATGATACTTTGTGGTCCTAAGAGTCTGATTGTGGAAATTCTATGAGAACTCCTAGTGTAATAGAAGACCTTGATGATTCAACAAAATAATTTCCCTGAAGGGCCACACCAGTGGTTTTTTTTGTTTTTGCAGAATTGCCTAATTTTAAGGTGCAGTCCCACAGATTTTATTAACTGCATGTTTTATACCTTTTTAACATTAATCTGAAGACATTTGTCTAGTATAGAAACTCACCATTACCCTTGTTAAATTGTTTTGAAGGCTAGATTTCGATGACTGCTTCCACAAAAAAACAAAAAAAAACAAATGTCTCCTATAAACTTTTGATTTCTGCTTCTTCCCAGGAGGTTATAACCGTATCCCTAAAGGTGGGTACACACTAGGCGATATGATCAGTGAGCGACATCGCCTAGTTTTTCCCCCTTCCCGGGCTGGGCCGCCCGACGTGGGCAGACACACTGTGCAATATCGCTAGCGATATCGCACAGTGATGTCATGCCACGGCCGGCCAAAGAATGCAGATTTGCATGATGAGCTGCATGTATGTCCGAGACTGAGGGTCGTTAACGCATCGCTCGTCGTTTACAGCGTACACACTAGTCGATATAGTAAACAACGTCGCTCAGGAAGGGTCAAAATGATCGACGTTGTTTACTATATCGACTAGTATGTACAGGCTTTTAGTTTGATGCCAGTCAGTCACCAAGCTTTTCCATAGTCGTGATGGCAGAGAAAGTTGAAAAGTCTTTCTGTATTATGGAGTTGATTTAGTTAGCAGCGGTGTTCTGACAGAAGCTGCCAGATGTAATTCAGTTAGTGTTGTTGCAGTCAAAACGGTTATGACTCAACGTGTCGACAGTCAGAAGTCGACAAGGACTGGGTCGACACCAAATGGTCAACATAGTCAAAATGTCAACGTGGAAATAGTCGACACATGAAAATGTCGACATGACTTTTTAATTTTCTATTTTTTTGTGTGTGTGTGTTGAAGTGTTCCTTCCAGCACGTGGACCCCCAATTAGTGCACCGCATTCCTTCGCGTGGCTTGCCATGCTTCAGGCATGGTTCCTCACTTCGCTTGGCACAGGTTACTATTCCCAATTATAGTCCACATCGATGGTAAAGTATGAAAAAGTCCTGAAAATTATCAAAAAAAGCCTCATGTCGAACTTTCATGTGTCAACCATTGTCATGTCGACCATATGCATGTTGATCATTTGGTGTTGACCTATTGCTTGTCGATCTTTTCACTGTTAACCTATCATCCGATTACCCATAACACAATATTTTACATACCCTCCAACTGTACCTTTTTATCAGGTACAGTACCTTTTTTTATGGTCTGTACCGATTTTTGGCTCTCCAAACTTCCATTGAAAATATAGGATAAGAGGTGTGGCCATGCCCCCTTTACCCGTGGCCACCCCCCTTTCCTAATTTGTACCGATTTTTATGTGTAAATGTTGAAGGCTATGATTTTGCCTTGATTTCTGCCTCCAACCTGATGAGGATCTAGCAAAAATAATCAAAGCTGGCTCTACCGTGATTGCCAGTAGATTGCAACCCACATTACTTGAGAGCCCATTGTAATTGAATCATCCCCCACATGTCATGTGATTGTGGTTGCAATGATAAATTGTGACACTTAGCAAAATGAAAATCATTAAGAGCAACTTTGATCAAAATAGCAAGGAAAAATAACAACTGCATGTGTCTTCTTTTAAGGGCCCCATACACTACAACGATATGTCTGAGGCTGAAGTCGGATGTAATTTCCCTTGAACTTCCCCGGGATCTTCCCGGGAGTGATTCCATATGATTTGGTACTTTTGTGCTATTTTTGCATACGATATATAGTGTCACAACTGAGGGCCTGAGCTGACAGGATGCAGCCTCAGTTGTAGGGGCTGAGGTGTAATGGAACCTGGCAGGTTGTATCAGACCCCTAGACATATAGAAGAATTGCCCGAAGGCGTGACCACGACAACCAGGAATAAAAGTCAATGATGTTTATTTATGACAAACTCCATGCATCACAGTAGCAGTAAAGAAACATAAAAATCAGCAGAGAAATAATAATACAGTTCCTGGGTACTACAGGGTGGCAGGGGCCACAGAGCTCTGGTGGTATGAGACAGTTCTTATTATCTGCAAGTTGGAAAGTCCTTACCAGGCTCAACTGTAGCAATGAGGAAAGCCCAGGGTCGTACCAGCTGGTGTTCCAGGGAAAGCTGGACTGCTGTAGATAAAATGCTGCTGTGGGTACTGGTTAGAACCAGACAGGTGTTGGCACGGAGTGGATACTGGCTGGAACCAGTTAAATAATAAATAAAGCTTGAGAGCGATGCAATATAGATGAAATGTAGAATTTGAGAGCGGAGAAATAATAATACCGGTGGAGAGTGGTAAACTGCAGAAAGGACACCGGCCCTTTAAGAGAAGCTGTACACTGCTGGAAGCTGAGCTGGAAGCAGGTGATGTTGTAGCTGGAAACAGGTGAGTCCAGAATGGATCGGAGAGTCAGGCTACACCGCAGATGGAATGCTGGTGCGGGTCTCTATAGCAGAAGTCTGGAGACAGGAGCTGGAACCTGGAAGACATTCACAGAAGAGAGACAAACTGGAACTAGGTTTGACAACCAAAGCACTGACTCCTTCCTTGCTCAGGCACAGTGTATTTATACCTGCAGCAAGGAAGGGATTGGCTAGGCAATTATGCAGATTAACAATACTGACAACAGATTGGAGGAAATGATCAGCTGACAGAATCCAAGATGGCTGCGCCCATGCAGACACTTGGAGGGAAGTTTGGTTTGTAATCCATGTGGTAATGAAAACAGTAATGGCGGCGCCGGCCACTGGAGACAGGAGACGCCAGGCTGACAAGTGCACATCCAACCACGCGGACACAGCGGAGGCCGCGGCTGACGTAATCGCCACTCTGACACTCTGCATGCAGAAGCTCAGGGACGGCGGCGGAGGCCGCGGGAGACGCCATGCCAGATGTAATAAGGCGTTACTGTGACAGCGTCTCAGAGAGACAGGAGAGGATGCAGGAATGTGAACATTAGGATAACAGATGGGATCCTGTCCTGGAGCGCTAAGCCAGCCTTAGGAGGCATCTGATGGGTAAGAAATGGCGTCCAGATACCCGGATCGTGACAGCACCCCCCCCTTTAGGAGTGGCCCCAGGACACTTCTTTGGCTTTTGAGGAAACTTGGAATGGAATCTCCGGACCAAGGCAGGAGCATGGACATCAGAAGCATTGGTCCATGAACGTTCCTCAGGGCCGTAACCCTTCCAGTCAATAAGATACTGTAGTTGACCGTAACGGTGACGTGAGTCCAGGATCTTGGCCACTTCATACTCAACGCCTCGTTGAGTTTGGACTTTCGGAGTTGGAGGAAGTGAGGAATGAAACCGATTCAAGATCAGCGGTTTCAACAGGGAAACATGGAATGTCCTGGGTATTTTTAAGAAGGGAGGCAACTGAAGTCTGTAAGCAACAGGATTGATGACTTGTTCAATCTTGAAAGGACCGATATAGCGAGGTGCAAACTTCATACTGGGAACTCTTAACCTCAAATTCTTCGTGGATAACCATACCCGATCACCCACCTTGAGAGCAGGAACTGCTCGACGCTTCTTATCCGCAAACTTCTTGTACCTGAACGATGCCTTGAGCAGAGCTGATCGTACGCTCTTCCAGATATTGGCAAACTGATGCAAGGTGATATCCACTGCGGGAACAGAAGTTGCTGGAAGCGGTTGGAACTCAGGGACTTTAGGGTGGAATCCAAAGTTAGTGAAGAATGGTGTTGAAGCAGATGAAGAATGATACTGGTTGTTATGACAGAACTCGGCCCAGGGAAGTAATTGAACCCAGTCATCTTGAGAGGAGGACCCATAGATGCGGAGGAAGGCCTCCAAGTCCTGATTCACCCTCTCGGTTTGACCATTGGTCTGAGGATGGTAAGCCGTGGAAAACTTTAGCTTGACTTGAAGGACTTGACATAAACTTCGCCAGAATTTGGCTGTGAATTGAACTCCTCGATCTGAGATAATTTCTTCAGGAAGACCGTGGAGTCGGAAGATCTCTTGTATGAATACTTGAGCCAACTTGGAAGCTGACGGAAGACCGGTGAGAGGAATGAAGTGTGCCATCTTGGTGAACCGGTCAACTACCACCCAGATGGTATTAAACTTGTTGCACATGGGCAAATCTGTAATAAAATCCATCGACAAATGGGTCCATGGTCGACGGGGAACAGATAGTGGAACCAGTTGCCCCGCAGGCGACTGGCGGGATACTTTATGTTGAGCACACTTTGGGCAAGATGCAATAAACTCCAAAACGTCCTTTTTCAGAGTTGGCCACCAATAGGACCTAGAGATAAACTCCAGGGTTTTTTGGATACCTGTATGTCCGGCAAAGCGGGAAGCATGGGCCCAATGCATGAGCTTCTTCCTTAGTGTCGGCTTCACAAAACTTTTCCCTGATGGGGGCGTAGAGTCCATCCCTACCGTGGAGAATGCCAACGGATTTATAATAGGATGCTTGTCTGAAGACTCTGACTCATTTTCTTGCTCCCATGAGCGGGAAAGGGCATCGGCCTTGCGATTCTGAGAGCCCGGACAGAACTGGAGTTTAAAGTCGAACCTGGAAAAGAAAAGTGCCCATCTGGCCTGACGAGGGTTGAGACATTGTGCGCCTTTCAGATATAGAAGGTTCTTGTGGTCTGTAAGGATGGTGATTGAATGAGAAGCTCCCTCCAACAGATATCTCCACTCCTCTAGAGCGAGCTTGATGGCTAGCAACTCCTGGTCGCCAATGGCATAGTTGCGCTCCGCTGGGGAGAACTTCCGTGAGAAGAAACTGCAAGGATGTAAATGGCCATCTTTAGCCCTCTGAGATAACACCGCTCCTACTCCAACGGAGGAGGCATCCACCTCTAAGATGAAAGGAGAGTCAATGTCAGGCTGTTTCAGGACAGGCGCAGAGATGAACCTCTGTTTTAAAAGATGAAAAGCTTGCATGGCTTCTTCAGACCACTTGGACGGGTTAGCACCCTTCTTGGTGAAAGCAGTAATAGGCGCCACAATGGTGGAAAAGTCTCGTATAAACTTTCGGTAATAATTGGCGAACCCTAAGAACCTCTGGACCCCTTTGAGGGTTAAGGGTACCGGCCAATTCTGGATTGCTTGTAGTTTCTCAGGATCCATCTCTAGTCCGGAACCGGACACAATGTACCCTAGAAACGGAATGGACTTGACTTCAAAGACGCATTTCTCTAATTTGCAATAGAGATGATTAACACGGAGACGGGACAGAACCTCCTTTACCCAAAAACGATGTTCCTCTAAATTGTTGGCAAAAATGAGGATATCATCTAGATAGACCACGACATGACGGTATAGAATGTCTCTGAAGATCTCATTGACGAAATGCTGGAAGACAGCTGGAGCATTGCTCAATCCGAAGGGCATGACGAGGTACTCATAATGTCCGTCACGGGTGTTAAATGCGGTCTTCCACTCGTCACCCTCACGGATCCGGATGAGATTGTATGCACCTCTCAAGTCCAGCTTTGTAAAGATGGTAGCTCCGCTAACTCTGTCAAAGAGCTCAGTAATCAGGGGTAAAGGATAGCGGTTCTTGATGGTAATGTCGTTCAAACCTCTGTAGTCGATGCACGGACGCAGACCACCATCCTTCTTTTTTACAAAAAAGAAGCCTGCGCCGGCTGGAGAAGAAAAAGGTCGAATGAACCCCTTTGCTAGGTTCTCTTTAATGTATTCCTCCATAGAATGCGTCTCGGGCAGAGACAACGGATAAGTTCGGCCTCGAGGTGGAACCTTCCCTGGAACGAGATCAATCGGGCAGTCCCATTCTCTATGAGGAGGAAGGATATCAGCAGAAGCTTTACTGAACACATCCGTGAAATCTTGATATGGAGGAGGTGGAACATCAGACGACCTGGGGGAGGAAGAACAGACAGGCAACACTTTAAACAAACATGTCTCAGCACAGGAGGAACCCCATGCCAGGATTTGCGTAGTCGTCCAATCAATTGTAGGATTGTGAAGACGGAGCCATGGAAGGCCCAGGACCACAGGATGTGTGGCTCTTGGAATCACTAAAAGTGAAATAAGTTCGGAATGAAGAACTCCCACTCTCAGACGAACTGGTAGAGTCCTTAGAGCAATAACTGTATCAAAAATTTTACTGCCATCCACGGCAGTTAAGGAAAAGGAGGAAGGAAGTCTCTCGGTGGGTAGGGACCACCGTTTAACATAGGCTTCGGTAATAAAGTTCCCAGCTGCTCCGGAATCCAGGAGGGCAATGACGTTCTGATAACGTTGAGCAACTTGAAGCGAGACTGGGAGATTACAATCTTGAGGGGATGGAGAGGAGATCATTACTCCTAGCCGGCCCTCTCCTTGGCGAGCTAGGGTCTGGAGTCCCGGACGTTTGGGACAGGCATTAATGGTGTGAGACGGAGCTGCACAATAAAGACAGAGAGACTCGGAGAGACGTCTTCGGCGCTCAGCAGGAGTTAAACGGGAACGACCAATTTGCATGAGCTCATCTTTAGATGGTGACAGTTGGCGAGGAGGAGGAGCAGAAGATTTTGGAGCAGATGATCTTCCACGCTCAGTTGCTTCTCTCTCTCTCTGAACCGTAAGTCAACTTTCGTACAAAGTGAGATTAGCTCATCTAACTTGGAGGGTAAGTCTCTGGTAGCTAACTCATCTTTAATACGCTCGGATAAACCATGCCAGAATGCAGCATACAGGGCCTCGTCGTTCCATGCCAGTTCGGATGCCACGATCTGGAACTGTATAAGATATTGTCCTACAGTACGTGATCCCTGGCGTAAACGGAGAATCTCAGACGAAGCTGAAGTTACCCGGCCTGGCTCGTCGAAGATGCGCCTGAATGTTGACACGAATGCAGTGTAAGAAGATAGCAGGGTGTCGGACCTCTCCCATAACGGTGATGCCCAGTCAAGGGCTGAGCCACTGAGAAGAGAGATGATGTAGGCAATTTTTGTACGGTCACTGGGAAAATTGCCAGGTTGTAGCTCAAACTGAATCTCACACTGGTTGAGAAATCCCCTGCAGAATCTTGGAGATCCGTCAAATTTTGCTGGCGTTGGAAGATGAAGACGTGGAGCAGAAACGGGTAAGGTGGGTGGGGTTATAGTTGGAGTCACTGTGGTTGACGCACCGGACGCGTCTGATCCACGGAGGGTTGTCTGAATCCCATCCAGCCGAGTAGAGAGATCCTGGAGACAGCGGATGATGTGGCCCTGTGCAGCCTCCTGATGTTCAAGTCGGGCTGCCAGTTCTTGCATTGGCCTAGCCGCTTGATCCTGGTCTCCGGCTGGATTCATTAGGTCAGTGCTTGCTGTCACAACTGAGGGCCTGAGCTGACAGGAGGCAGCCTCAGTTGTAGGGGCTGAGGTGTAATGGAACCTGGCAGGTTGTATCAGACCCCTAGACATATAGAAGAATTGCCCGAAGGCGTGACCACGACAACCAGGAATAAAAGTCAATGATGTTTATTTATGACAAACTCCATGCATCACAGTAGCAGTAAAGAAACATAAAAATCAGCAGAGAAATAATAATACAGTTCCTGGGTACTACAGGGTGGCAGGGGCCACAGAGCTCTGGTGGTATGAGACAGTTCTTATTATCTGCAAGTTGGAAAGTCCTTACCAGGCTCAACTGTAGCAATGAGGAAAGCCCAGGGTCGTACCAGCTGGTGTTCCAGGGAAAGCTGGACTGCTGTAGATAAAATGCTGCTGTGGGTACTGGTTAGAACCAGACAGGTGTTGGCACGGAGTGGATACTGGCTGGAACCAGTTAAATAATAAATAAAGCTTGAGAGCGATGCAATATAGATGAAATGTAGAATTTGAGAGCGGAGAAATAATAATACCGGTGGAGAGTGGTAAACTGCAGAAAGGACACCGGCCCTTTAAGAGAAGCTGTACACTGCTGGAAGCTGAGCTGGAAGCAGGTGATGTTGTAGCTGGAAACAGGTGAGTCCAGAATGGATCGGAGAGTCAGGCTACACCGCAGATGGAATGCTGGTGCGGGTCTCTATAGCAGAAGTCTGGAGACAGGAGCTGGAACCTGGAAGACATTCACAGAAGAGAGACAAACTGGAACTAGGTTTGACAACCAAAGCACTGACGCCTTCCTTGCTCAGGCACAGTGTATTTATACCTGCAGCAAGGAAGGGATTGGCTAGGCAATTATGCAGATTAACAATACTGACAACAGATTGGAGGAAATGATCAGCTGACAGAATCCAAGATGGCTGCGCCCATGCAGACACTTGGAGGGAAGTTTGGTTTGTAATCCATGTGGTAATGAAAACAGTAATGGCGGCGCCGGCCAGTGGAGACAGGAGACGCCAGGCTGACAAGTGCACATCCAACCACGCGGACACAGCGGAGGCCGCGGCTGACGTAATCGCCACTCTGACACTCTGCATGCAGAAGCTCAGGGACGGCGGCGGAGGCCGCGGGAGACGCCATGCCAGATGTAATAAGGCGTTACTGTGACAGCGTCTCAGAGAGACAGGAGAGGATGCAGGAATGTGAACATTAGGATAACAGATGGGATCCGGTCCTGGAGCGCTGAGCCAGCCTTAGGAGGCATCTGATGGGTAAGAAATGGCGTCCAGATACCCGGATCGTGACATATAGCATGTGATTGATGAAGCCGCTATACATTGCATGCAATATATCGTACGGCTTGCATACAGTTGTACCATGAGATATATCTTATGGGCTGGATAGAGGGCTACGGGGGCTGGGAGTGTCCTGAGAATGCCAATCGTATCCAATCTGATGCGCGTCCCCGTGGCTGTCGGATAGGATTCCCTAGGTCAGCGGTGGCCAACCTGTGGCTATTGAGCCTCATGCGGCTCTTTCTTTATTCAAATGTGGCTCCCGACACTCGAAGTCACGTGACCACAACAGATCCAGAAACTGCTGCACTCCAGCCAGACAGGCAGCAGCAGCAGCACTACAGAGACTGAGAGCTGAGAGAGCCAGATACTAGAGGTGAGACGCCCACTGGCAAATAGAGGACACATAAGGGGCTGCTGCAATGGCACGAGGTGTGTTTTCGGGGGGGCTGTAGTGACACATGAGGGTCCTGGCAGGAGTGACACAGGAGAGTGCTGGCAGGAGTGACTCATGGGGGAGCTGGCTGTAGTGACATACTGTAGAAGTGTGCTAGCAGGAGTGACACATGAAGTAGCTGGCTGAAGTGACACAGTAGGGTATGTGGAAGTGGCTTTTGAAATGTATTTTATGTTGGATCTGGCTTTAAAAATGTATTTTATGTGGATCTGGCTTTTAAAATGTATTTTATACCAGAGGCGTGGCCTAGCAGGCACAAGGCCACACCCCATTTTTGCATGTGCGCCTGTGGCTTGATGTCTGCTCTTTGACGTGCCTAATAAGATTTTTTGGCTCTTTGTTTCTGACTGGTTGGCCACCCCTGCCCTAGGTCGTTGGTGCTGCACTAATGATATATCGGAATTGGATGGAATCGGATGAAAAAAGTGTGTTTTTTGTGCATGTAATATATCGCATGCGATGTATCACAGGGAAGTTTGACTGGCATTCTCAGGACACTCCCAGCCCCCATAGCCCTCTATCCAACCCATCAGATATATCTCATGGTACAATTGTATGCCGTACGATATATTGCGTGCAATGTATAGCGGCTTCATCAATCGCATGCGATATATCGTATGCAAAAAATAGCACAAAAGTACCAAATCTTATGGAATCACTCCCGGGAAGGTCCCAGGGGAGTTCAAGGGAAGTTACATCCGACTTCAGTCTCAGACATATCTTTGTAGTGTATGGGGCCCTAAACTTCCCTGTGATATATCGCATGCAATCAGGGGTGTATCTTCCTATTGGCCAGGATGGCACTCGCCTGGGACGCCAGTCGAGGAGGGGTGCCATCCAGAGCTGCCACCCGCAGGCAGTAGGTACTATAGATTCACTTTTAGAGGCAGCAGCTATCCCCCCACCCCCGTGTAGTTCCTCACCAGCATGGATGCCCAGTAACGAACACAGCATGCAGCAGCGGCTGCTGGGAGGTGTAGTTTACAGTATGTAGAGTTTCTTGTCTGTATTGTTGTGTGGTGCTGGACCCTGGCGCCAATTACAGTGGCTGTTGCTGCATTCTTTGATCATTAATGGGCATCCCTGCTGTTGAGGAACTACATGGGGGTGGGGGGATAGCTGCCACCTCTAAAAGTAAATCTACTTAAAAGTGCTGCCTTTAATAGTAAAATCAACATGGGGGAAGATGTGTGTCTAGCACTGTGGGGGAATATGTGTGTCTGGCACTGTGGGGGCATATATGTACCTGGCACTGTGGGGGCATATGTGTATCTAGCACTGTGGGGGCATATGTGTATCTGGCACTGTGGGGGCATTTGAGTGTCCAGCACTGTGGGGGCATATGAGTGTCTGGTACTGTGGGAGCATACTGTATGTGTATCTGGCACTGTGGGAGCATATGTGTATTTGGCACTATACTCAGAGCAATTATGTGTATATGGCACCGCACTACTGGGGTCATTATGTGTAACTGGCACTATACTGGAGGACATTATGTGCATCTGACACTATGCTCAGGACATTATGTATAAGGAGAACTACTGTTTTGTGTGTAAGGCTGCTAATTGTGTGTGTGCATGTGTAGTGGGTGTGATTATATATTTATAGTTTGATATCATAATATAACATTATGAGGCCACGCCCACTTTCCCAGGAGCGTGCATGCCTTCCCATATATATGAGCACTACTGTGTGGCATAATGTGTATAAGGGGTAGTACTCAGTGGCGTATCTATAATGGGTGCAGTGTGTGCAGTGCACATGGGCCCCTGAGTCCACGGGGGCCCACACCGCACACACTGCACCCATTTCTCCTATACTTACGTTTCCAGAGTCCATCACTGACTATGTGTGGGCCCCCTCCTCTCCTGTAGCTGTCACCGCCGCTGCTAGCAAACAGAGCTCCAGAGACTCTGGCATAGTGCCAGAGTCTACAGCGCACCGAAAAAATGGCACGGTGGCCATTTTTCTGCGTCCTGCGCATGCGCTGTGCCAGAGTCTACAGCACTCAGAGCGCTAGCAGCAGTGGTGACGGCTACGAGAGAGGAGGGCGCCCAAACACGGAGTCTGCACACGGGTCCCCTCCTCTCTAGAGACGGCCCTGATACTACTGTGTAGTATAACGTGAATAATGTACTGTACATTACTGAGCTGTGTAATGTGAGTAAGGCACACTATTGTGGTGTAATTTGAATTGGGGTACTATTGAGTGGCCATGCCCCTTTTTTTGAAACACGTGCCTTCCCTGCTTCAAATATGGGGGGGGGGGGGGAGAGGGCACCAGTACTTTACTTTGCCAGGGGCGCTCGGACCCCTAAATACACCCCTGTATGCAATATATCACATGCACAAAAAACACACTTTTTTCATCCGATTCCATCCAATTCCGATATATCATTAGTGCAGCACCAATGACCTAGGGGGTCCTATCCGACAGCCACGGGGACGCGCATCAGATTGGATACGATCCAAAACTCATACGATTGTACACAATTTCATACAATATATCAGACGGATATATCAGAATTGTATGAAATCGTGTAAAATCGTACTAGTGTATGGGGCCCTTAAGATAGGTTGATTTGCAGTAAAAAAAACATACCATTTTAGAGGGGATTTCACCTATAACTGGGTTTTTGCACTCTCTTGTCTCAGACTAAACTTAAAAGTATTTTTTTAAATATGTTATAGAAATGGCTAACTGCACTGTGTTATGTTTCCTTTGCCTTGGAACAAAGGAAAAATGTTCTGCTTATTAAAAATTATATAAAAGTTGCTCTTATTCCAGTCCCATATTTCATTGGAAGTCTGTCACATGAGATGACACTGTTAAAACTGCCCTGTTAGGAACACAATATAAAGAACAGGAAGCCATAACAGGATTATTTTAAACCTGCCTCGGTACTGTAGGTTTTTGCTTCTACCTAATGGCACTATATGTGAAAACCTTTCTGACCACCGACCATCTTTTTTTAATTATAGTTAACGAAGGTTTACAGGTAAGATAGTTTACAGCAGCCAGAGCCGGCCATAGGCATAGACAAACTAGGCAATTGCCTATGGCATTTGATATGCCTAGGGCCATCAGCAGCTTCTGCTGATTAAAATGATATGCGGCATGCCTATATTCTGTGTGTTGCATTTCATATGCAGATACAGCCACAGTCTCACACAGTATATAGGCATGCTGCATATCATTTTAATAAGCAGAAGCTGCTTGTGCATCCTAGCCACATAGCAATGCAAATAATATGCATTTTCATAAAAAAAGGTATGCCCGACGTTAGCAGAGGCAAGATTTATGAGGACACATCTGTATCCAAGCAGAGGCAGAGGTCACAGTGTTAGTGGCAGTGTTAGCGCTCTGTGCATGTGAGTGGATTGGTTGTGCAGTAGTGTTCGGAATATGTGTAAGGAACATTATGTGTGTCATGTAAAAATGCATTAATAATGTGCAACATATGTGTAAGGGACACTATGTGTGTCATTGTGTATAAGGGCATTAATAATGTGCGGCATATGTGTAACAGGATACTACTGTATGTGTGTCATTATGTGTATAGGTATAAGAAAAAGATGTCTCCTGCGCTGTGAATGAGCTGCTTGTTAGAAAAAAGATAGTGTTAGGGTGCATTAAACAAGCGCTAATGTTCTGTGTGTGGCACCTGAAAAAAAGAGAATTGTATGTAATAATGTTTACAGCTCCTTTTGGAGCTCTTTTATGGTGACCAGTCAGTTCCAGAACAACCTAACTTTCCTTACCTTACTCCGTGCCATGGGATTCCTCAGCCTGGTGGAGCCTGGCTGTCCGTGGCGTGTTGTTAAATTGGCGTCTTCCTGCCGCTGCGTCCAGCGGTGAGAGACGTGGAGCTGGAAGGTAGGGGCGGTGTGAGCGGGTGACGTCACGCTGCGCTCGGCAATCGTCCGGTTGTGAGTCTGTAGTTGTTATCTTCTTTCTTGGTCAGCACTTGTCCATCTAACGCGTTTCATGCTATTTCCAGCACTTTATCAAAGATGGATTAAATTAAAAGCTGTGTATTTTTATACGTAAAATCTTTATTCAGCAAAGGTCACTTCCGGTCCGGAAGTGGTAAAAACAAGCGGGATCCGCATGGATAAAAAGATAATGTTGAAAAAAGGGGATTAAGCATTTCTTAAAATTTAATACAGGTGCCACACTTAAAATATAATGATGTTTCTTATAAAAAGACATTTAATTCAATGTCAATATTATGACCACGTGGTTGTAAAGTTTGAAGCTCAAACATCCATTTGCTTTCATTTTTCTTAAGTTCAGTGACCAAGTCTCCTCCTCTCCAATTATTTTTAACTGTTTGGATTGGAATGAATGTCAGCCCAGTTGGATCTTTGTTGTGCTTTTCCAAAAAATGGTTGGATAAGCTATGAGGTGTGAGTCCTTTTTTTATATTCTAAATATGCTCAGCAAATCTGATTTTGGCCTTTCTTTTAGTTTGGCCTACATATTGATGTCCACATGGACAGGTGGCAATGTATATAATACCTTCTGTGTCACAGGTGAGATGATCAAAAATTGTGTAACTTTTTCCAGTGGTGAATGATGTAAATGTGGTTATGGGTTGAGTGGATTTTTCTTTGTTGTTCTTGCATGCTTTACAGTTCAAACATCGAAAGTATCCTTTTGTCTGCTTAGAAATTTGCTGAATATTGTTCCTTAATGTACTCGACACTATCGTCTGTTTTATATTTTTAGCCCTTCGGTATATCTGTGGTTTGATCGGCAATATTGGTTTTAGTATATCATCCAGTAGAAGGATATGCCAGTGAGTTTTTATCATTTTTTCCACCACTTCTGTATTGCTATTAAATTGTGTAATGAAAGGGATGAAAGAAACCGGATTTTCCTTCTTCTTTTTGTATTTTAGTAATTCACTTCTATCTATTTGTTTTACCTTGGTGATTTCTTGTTCCAGTTTCTTTTCATGATAACCTTTTTCCATAAATTTTTATTTTCATCTCTCCACTTTGTTCTTCAAACGTACTTAAGTCTGTGCAATTTCTTCTGAGTCTCTGGAATTGTCCCCTTGGAATGTTGGAGATCCAATTTTTATGGTGATTACTTGTTACTGGAAGCATATTATTTCCATTTACTGTTTTAATGTGAGTCCTTGTATGTATCGTTTGGTTGTGAATGTATATTTCTAAATCTAAGAATGTGATCTTTTCTTTACTTGATAATGTATCGAATTCCAGATTGATTAGATTGTTGTTGATGTATGTTTTGAATTCTTCCAATTTTTCTTCAGTCCCGCTCCATACGAAAAAGATATAATCTATGTATCGGTACCAACATCTGAGGAATTTGGTATATTGGCTGTTCATCCAGATGTGATCATCTTCCCACTTAGCGAGAAATAGGTTGGCATAACTTGGTGCTAGAGATGTCCCCATGGCCGTGCCACATTTTTGTAAATAGAACTTGTCACCGTTCCAAAAATAGTTGTGTGTTAGTACAAACTCAATATTCGCCAAGATGAAATTTATTTGTTGATTAGTTAAACTTGTGTTGTTAGAAAGAAAAAAAAAACCTGGTGTGAGCACATCCTGTCTCATGCGAAATGCATGTGTACAGGGATTTAACATCTGTAGTACAGTGTTATGAGCCACGGCTGTGGCTCATTCCTGTTTTGCATGTCGGTTAGGTATTTTATGTTATACTTCTGTTTATGTTCCCCATGGGTGTCATGGGGTGCTTGGAGCTCTCCCTTAAGGAGAGGATACTGTTATGAACCACAGGTAGTGGTTCATTCCTATTTTATGTTTATAGTTCTCTTGCAGGCCAGGATTTCCCTTTGCTCTGGTTTAGAGGATTATTGTTTGCTGTCAGTGGTCAGTCTGTGTAATTGCAGTCTGTTCCCATGTGTTCAGCCTCACCTGGCTGCTAATTGCATCTTGTCAGTTTGGAGTCATGCAACAGGGCAGCTGCATGACATAATTAATTAGGCCTCTCTGTTATATGCTGGCTGAGTGCAATTCACAGACGCTGGTGATATTTCTAAGTTTCCAGTCTGCTTGAGTTCTGAGCTTGTTCCTGCCAGTTCCTGACCTCCAGTCTAGCAGTGTCTGTCTAGCTGCTTCCTGTGTCGATTCCTGTGTCAGTCCCTGTGACGATTCCTGTTTCTGATCCCGTGTCCTGCCGTGAAGCGTTCCTGTCCAGAAGTCCTGTGGCTTTGCCTATGCCTGGTCGAGTTTCTGGCCTCTTGGTGTCCACCGGTCTGTCGTTTGGGATTCTGCCTGTCCTCCAGTTCTGAGAATCTGTGTCGGCAGCGTTGGGGGTTCCTGTCCGTTTGCCAGTATTTGTACCGGTTCCGTGAGTAGCGGCTCTGCCGCGTCCGTCGGCCTAGACCGCTGTATTCCTTGGTTATATCTGTCACTGGTGTTTTGCAGAGGGTTCTGCTTATGCTGTCACCGCCGATACACAAAAGTATTGTGTCGGCGTGTGGACAGCATTTCCTTTGTTGTTCTTTTCCCTGGCGGAAATCCGCGCATACTTTAGTTTCAGCTTTGTTAGTAGCCCCTGGCTTTGTTGTTCAGTTAGAGGGCCCCTTGTTATCACCCTGTCTCGGTTCACTCTTTGTCTCTCATTAAGACCTGAGGGGGCATCGGAGTTGGGCAGACGTAATCCGCCCTTCAAACGCGGCTGCCATGGGCCCAAGCAACCATAGTCTCGCAAGAGTGTACTGACAGCACGGGCGAGACAACGGAGATAGGGTGCCAGGGGCTATTCCCTTTCCATTCCCCTTTCCCAGCATTACGTTCTGGTATTCAGGTCCTACTCTATAAGATCACCCCTGACCTGAGTATCAGAATCATAACATACAGAGTATGAAGTTGTCTTCCCATTGTATTTGTTCCAGTTTTTGTAGTATGCTTGTGGTATCTTGGAGGTAATTTTCTGTTCAGTAACTAGTTCTTGAAGAAAAAAATCTGTATATTTTGATAAGTTTGATGTAACAGAATTTATTCCGGATACAATTGGTCGGCCAGGAGGATTCTTACAATCCTTATGGATTTTCGGTAAGCAGTAAAATGTGGGTATTTTAGGATGTTTTTCCAAGATGAATTCATATTCCTTTCTATTTATAATCCCTATCTCTAGCCTTTCTTCCAGATGTACTTCTAACTCTTGGAGATATTTGGCGGTGGGGTCTTGTTTTAGAACCTCATATGTTTTTGAATCTGAGAGGAGTCTTTCAATTTCTTTTTCATACATTTGGCGTCCCATGATGACTACTCCTCCACCTTTATCTGCCGCTTTGATAACTATGGTGGTATCTTCTCTCAATTCTTTTAAAGCTCTTTTCTCTTTAGAAATGTTTTGTTTTGTTTTTTGATGATCTGGAATCTTTTCTATTTCTTCCTCAAGTAATTTCTTGAAAGTGTCGATGTGTGGACCTTTACAGTGTGTAGGATTGAATCTCTAGTACCAAGTTATGCCAACCTATTTCTCGCTAAGTGGGAAGATGATCACATCTGGATGAACAACCAATATACCAAATTCCTCAGATGTTGGTACCGATACATAGATGATATCTTTTTCATATGGAGCGGGACTGAAGAAAAATTGGAAGAATTCAAAACATACATCAACAACAATCTAATCAATCTGGAATTCGATACAACATCAAGTAAAGAAAAGATCACATTCTTAGATTTAGAAATATACATTCACAACCAAACGATACATACAAGGACTCACATTAAAACAGTAAATGGAAATAATATGCTTCCAGTAACAAGTAATCACCATAAAAATTGGATCTCCAACATTCCAAGGGGAGAATTCCATAGACTCAGAAGAAATTGCACAGACTTAAGTAGATTTGAAGAACAAAGTGGAGAGATGAAAATAAAATTTATGGAAAAAGGTTATCATGAAAAGAAACTGGAACAAGAAATCACCAAGGTAAAACAAATAGAGAGAAGTGAATTACTAAAATACAAAAAGAAGAAGGAAAATCCGGTTTCTTTCATCCCTTTCATTACACAATTTAATAGCAATACAGAAGTGGTGGAAAAAATGATAAGAACTCACTGGCATATCCTTCTACTGGATGATATACTAAAACCAATATTGCCGACCAAACCACAGATATACCGAAGGGCTAAAAATATAAAACAGACAATAGTGTCGAGTACATTAAGGAACAATATTCAGCAAATTTCTAAGCAGACAAAAGGATACTTTCGATGTTTGAACTGTAAAGCATGCAAGAACAACAAAGAAAAATCCACTCAACCCATATCCACATTTACATCATTCACCACTGGAAAAAGTTACACAATTTTTGATCATCTCACCTGTGACACAGAAGGTATTATATACATTGCCACCTGTCCATGTGGACATCAATATGTAGGCGAAACTAAAAGAAAGGCCAAAATCAGATTTGCTGAGCATATTTATAATATAAAAAAGGACTCACAACTCATGGCTTATCCAACCATTTTTTGGAAAAGCACAACAAAGACCCAACTGGGCTGACATTCTTTCCAATCCAAACAGTTAAAAATAATTGGAGAGGAGGAGACTTGGTCACTGAACTTAAGAAAAATGAAAGCAAATGGATGTTTGAGCTTCAAACTTTACAACCACGTGGTCATAATATTGACATTGAATTAAATGTCTTTTTATAAGAAACATCATTATATTTTAAGTGTGGTGCCTGTATTAATTTTTAAGAAATGCTTAATCCCCTTTTTTCAACATTCTCTTTTTAACCATGCGGATCTCGCTTGTTTTTACCACTTCCGGACCGGAAGTGACCTTTGCTGAATAAAGATTTCTCTGACGTCCTAAGTGGATGCTGGGGACTCCGTAAGGACCATGGGGAATAGCGGCTCCGCAGGAGACTGGGCACATCTAAAGAAAGCTTTAGGACTATCTGGTGTGCACTGGCTCCTCCCCCCATGACCCTCCTCCAAGCCCCAGTTAGATCTCTGTGCCCGAACGAGAAGGGTGCACACTAGGGGCTCTCCTGAGCTTCTTAGTGAAAGTTTTAGATTAGGTTTTTTATTTTCAGTGAGACCTGCTGGCAACAGGCTCACTGCATCGAGGGACTAAGGGGAGAAGAAGCGAACTCACCTGCGTGCAGAGTGGATTGGGCTTCTTAGGCTACTGGACATTAGCTCCAGAGGGACGATCACAGGCCCAGCTTGGATGGGTCCCAGAGCCGCGCCGCCGGCCCCCTTACAGAGCCAGAAGGCAGAAGAGGTCCGGAAAATCGGCGGCAGAAGACGTCCTGTCTTCAACAAGGTAGCGCACAGCACTGCAGCTGTGCGCCATTGCTCTCAGCACACTTCGGTCACTGAGGGTGCAGGGCGCTGGGGGGGGGGCGCCCTGAGACGCAATAAAAACACCTTGGATGGCAAAAAAATGCATCACATATAGCTCCTGGGCTATATGGATGCATTTAACCCCTGCCAGAATCCATAAAAAAGCAGGAGAAAAGTCTGCGAAAAAGGGGCGGAGCCTATATCCTCAGCACACTGGCGCCATTTTCCCTCACAGCTCCGTTGGAGGGAAGCTCCCTGTCTCTCCCCTGCAGTCACTACACTACAGAAAGGGTTAAAAAAAGAGAGGGGGGCACTAATTGGGCGCAGTATTAACTATACAGCAGCTATAAGGGGAAAAACACTTATATAAGGTTATCCCTGTATATATATAGCGCTCTGGTGTGTGCTGGCAAACTCTCCCTCTGTCTCCCCAAAGGGCTAGTGGGGTCCTGTCCTCTATCAGAGCATTCCCTGTGTGTGTGCTGTATGTCGGTACTTTTGTGTCGACATGTATGAGGAGAAAAATGATGTGGAGACGGAGCAGATTGCCTGTAATAGTGATGTCACCCCCTAGGGGGTCGACACCTGAGTGGATGAACTGTTGGAAGGAATTACGTGACAGTGTCAGCTCTGTATAAAAGACAGTGGTTGACATGAGACAGCCGGCTACTCAGCTTGTGCCTGTCCAGACGTCTCATAGGCCGTCAGGGGCTCTAAAGCGCCCGTTACCTCAGATGGCAGATATAGACGCCGACACGGATACTGACTCCAGTGTCGACGGTGAAGAGACGAATGTGACTTCCAGTAGGGCCACACGTTACATGATTGAGACAATGAAAAATGTTTTACACATTTCTGATAATACGAGTACCACCAAAAAAGGGGTATTATGTTCGGTGAGGAAAAACTACCTGTAGTTTTCCTGAATCTGAGAAATTAAATGAGGTGTGTGATGATGCGTGGGTTTCCCCCGATAACAACGGATAATTTCTAAAATGTTATTGGCATTATATCCTTTCCCGCCAGAGGTTAGGGTGCGTTGGGAAACACCCCCTAGGGGGTATAAAGCGCTCACACGCTTGTAAGGGCTCTACCTTCGCCTGAGATGGCCGCCCTTAAGGATCCTGCTGATAGGAAGCAGGAGGGTATCCTAAAAGGTATTTACACACATACTGGTGTTATACTGCGACCAGCAATCGCCTCAGCCTGGATGTGCAGTGCTGGGTTGGCGTGGTCGGATTCCCTGACTGAAAATATTGATACCCTAGATAGGGACAGTATATTTTTGCCTATAGAGCATTTAAAAGATGCATTTTTATATATGCGTGATGCACAGCGGAATATTTGCCGACTGGCATCAAGTGTAAGCGCGTTGTCCATTTCTACCAGTAGAGGGTTATGGACACGTCAGTGGTCAGGTGATGCGTATTCCAAACGGCATTTGGAAGTATTGCTTTATTAAGGGAGGAGTTATTTGGGGTCGGTCTTTCAGACCTGGTGGCCACGGCAACAGCTGGGAATTCCACGTTTGTACCCCAGGTCGCCTCTCAACATGAGAAGACGCCGTATTATCAGGCGCAGTCTTTTCGTGGACAAGCGGGCAAAAGGTTCCTCATTTCTGCCCCGTGACAGAGGGAGAGGAAAAAGGCTGCAGAAATCAGCCAGTTCCCAGGAACAGAAACCCTCTCCCGCCTCTGCCAAGCCCTCAGTATACGCTGGGGCTTTACAAGCAGAATCAGGCACGGTGGGGGGCCCGTCTCAATGAATTTCAGCGCGCAGTGGGCTCACTCGCAAGTAGACCCCTGGATCCTTCAGGTGATATCTCAGGGGTACAAATTAGAATTCGAGACGTCTCCCCCTCGCCGTTTCCTAAAGTCGGCTTTACCGATGTCTCCTTCTGACAGGGAGACAGTTTTGGAAGCCATTCACAAGCTGTATTCCCAGCAGGTGATAATCAAGATACCCCTCCTGCAACAGGGAACGGGGTATTATTCCACACTGTTGTGGTACCGAAGCCGGACGGCTCGGTGAGACCGATTCTAAATCTAAAATCTTTGAACACTTACGTACAGAGGTTCAAATTCAAGATTGAGTCACTCAGAGCAGTGATTGCGAACCTGGAAGAAGGGGACTACATGATGTCTCGGGACATCAAGGATGCTTACCTTCATGTCAAAATGTACCCTTCTCACCAAGGGTACCTCAGGTTTATGGTACAGAACTGTCACTATCAGTTCAGACGCTGCCGTATGGATGGTACACGGCACCCCGGGTCTTTACCAAGGTAATGGCCGAAATGATGATATTCCTTCGAAGGAAGTGAATTTTAGTTATCCCTTCCTTGGACAATTCCCTGATAAGGGTAAGATCCAGGGAACAGTTGGAGGTCGGTGTAGCACTATCTCAGGTAGTGTTGCGGCAGCACGATTGGATTCTCAATATTCCAAAATCGCACCTGGTTCCGACGACGTGTCTTCTGTTCCTAGGGATGATCCTGGACACAGTCCAGAAAAAGGTGTTTCTCCCGGAGGAGAAAGCCAGGGAGTTATCCGAGCTAGTCAGGAACCTCCTAAAACCGAGCCAAGTCTCAGTGCATCAATGCACAAGGGTTCTGGGAAAAATGGTGGCTTCCTACGAAGAAATCCCATTCGGCAGATTCCACGCAAGAACTTTCCAGTGGGACCTGCTGGACAAATGGTCCGGATCGCATCTTCAGATGCATCAGCGGATAACCCTGTCACCAAGGACAAGGGTGTCCCTCCTGTGGTGGTTGCAGAGTGCTCATCTTCTAGAGGGCCGCAGATTAGGCATTCAGGACTGGGTCCTGGTGACCACGGATGCCAGCCTGCGAGGCTGGGGAGCAGTCACACAGGGAAGGAATATCCAGGGCTTATGGTCAAGCCTGGAGACATCACTTCACATAAATATCCTGAAGCTAAGGGACATTTACAATGCTCTAAGCTTAGCAAGACCTCTGCTTCAAGGTCAGCCGGTGTTGATCCAGTCGGACAACATCACGGCAGTCACCCACGTAAACAGACAGGGTGGCACAAGAAGCAGGAGGGCAATGGCAGAAGCTGCAAGGATTCTTCGCTGGGCAGAAAATCATGTGATAGCACTGTCAGCAGTATTCATTCCGGGAGTGGACAACTGGGAAGCAGACTTCCTCAGCACGACCTCCACCCAGGAGAGTGGGGACTTCACCCAGAAGTCTTCCACATGATTAAAAACTCGACAGGTATTGCGCCAGGTCCAGGGACCCTCAGGCAATAAGCTGTAGACGCTCTGGTAACACCGTGGGTGTACCAGTCAGGGTATGTGTTCCCTCCTCTGCCTCTCATACCCAAGGTACTGAGATTGATAAGATGGAGAGGAGTAAGCACTATATTCGTGGTTCCGGATTGGCCAAGAAGGACTTGGTAACCGGAACTTCAAGAGATGCTCACGGAGGATCTGTGGCCTCTACCTCTAAAGCCAGGAAGGATGTAACCGCAAAAACATTATCACCGCAATTGGCGAAAATATGTTGCGTGGTGCGAGGCCAGTAAGGCCCGACGGAGGAAATTCAACTGGGTCGATTCCTACATTTCCTGCAAACAGGAGTGTCTATGGGCCTGAAATTGGGGTCCATTAAGGTTCAAATTTCGGCCCTGTCAATTTTCTTCCAAAAAGAACTAGCTTCAGTCCCTGAAGTTCAGACGTTTGTAAAAGGGGTACTGCATATACAGCCTCCTTTTGTGCCTCCAGTGGCACTTTGGGATCTCAATGTAGTTTTGGGTTCCAAAAGTCACATTGGTCTGAACCACTTAAATCTGTGGAGTTAAAATATCTCACATGGAAAGTGGTCATGCTGTTAGCCCTGGCCTGGGCCAGGCGCGTGTCAGAATTGGCGGCTTTATCCTGAAAAAGCCCTTATCTGATTTTCCATTCGGACAGGGCGGAATTGAGGACTCGTCCTCAGTTTCTCCCCAAGGTGGTTTCAGCGTCTCACCTGAACCAACCTATTGGTGGTGCCTGCGGCTACTAGGGACTTGGAGGCCTCCAAGTTGCTAGACGTTGTCAGTGCCCTGAAAATATATGTTTCCAGGACGGCTGGAGTCAGGAAATCTGACTCGCTGTTTATCCTGTGTGCACCCAACAAGCTGGGTGCTCCTGCTTCTAAGCAGACTATTGCTCGTTGGATTTGTAGTACAATTCAGCTTGCACATTCTGTGGCAGGCCTGCCACAGCCAAAAATCTGTAAATGCCCACTCCACAAGGAAGGTGGGCTCATCTTGGGCGGCTGCCCGAGGGGTCTCGGCTTTACAACTTTGCCGAGCAGCTACTTGGTCAGGAGCAAATACGTTTGTAAAATTCTACAAAATTGATATCCTGGCTGAGGAGGACCTGGAGTTCTCTCATTTGGTGCTGCAGAGTCATCCGCACTCTCCCGCCCGTTTGGGAGCTTTGGTATAATCCCCATGGTCCTTACGGAGTCCCCAGCATCCACTTAGGACGTTAGAGAAAATAAGAATTTACTTACCGATAATTCTATTTCTCATAGTCCGTAGTGGATGCTGGGCACCCATCCCAAGTGCGGATTGTCTGCAATACTTGTACATAGTTATTGTTACAAAAATCGGGTTATTATTGTTGTGAGCCATCTTTCAGAGGCTCCTCTGTTATCATGCTGGTAACTGGGTTCAGATCACAGGTTATACGGTGTGATTGGTGTGGCTGGTATGAGTCTTACCCGGGATTCAAAATCCTTCCTTATTGTGTACGCTCGTCCGGGCACAGTATCCTAACTGAGGATTGGAGGAGGGTCATGGGGGGAGGAGCCAGTGCACACCAGATAGTCCTAAAGCTTTCTTTAGATGTGCCCAGTCTCCTGCGGAGCCGCTATTCCCCATGGTCCTTACGGAGTCCCCAGCATCCACTACGGACTATGAGAAATAGAATTATCGGTAAGTAAATTCTTATTTTTACGTATAAAAATACACAGCTTTTAATCTAATCCATCTTTGATAAAGTGCTGGAAATAGCATGAAACGTGTTAGATGGACAAGTGCTGACCAAGAAAGAAGATAACAACTACAGACTCACAACCGGACGATTGCCGAGCGTAGCGTGACGTCACCCGCTCACACCGCCCCTACCTTCCAGCTCCACGTCTCTCACCACTGGACGCAGCGGCAGGAAGACGCCAATTTAACAACACGCCACGGACAGCCAGGCTCCACCAGGCTGAGGAATCCCGTGGCACGGAGTAAGGTAGGGAAAGTTAGGTTGTTCTGCAACTGACTGGTCACCACAAAAGAGCTCCAAAAGGAGCTGTAAACATTATTACATACAATTCTCGATTATGTGTATAGGGGCACTAACAATGTGCAGCAAATGTGTAGAGTGCACTATGTGTGTCATTATGTGTATAAGTACATTGATAATGTGCGGCATATATGTAAGGGACGTTATGTGTAAAAGGGCATTAATAAAGGTTGTCATAATATGTAAGGCACATTATGTTTATAAGGACATTAATAAGGTGTCTCATGTGTAAGGGGCATTACTGTGTGGAATTAGGTGTATAAATGCATTACTAATGTGTGGCATTATGTGTATAAGGTGCTCTACTATGTGGCGTTGCGTATAGAAAGGGCACTACTGTGTCGTCTAATGTGAATAAAGAGCAATAGGGTGTGGTGTAATGTGAATAAGGAGCAATTCAGTGTGATGTAATGTAAATAAGAGGCTCTACTGTGAGTAGTAACATTTATAAGGTAAAGTGATACTACTGTGGGATGTAATATGAATTATGGACACTATCGCATGATCAAATGTGAATAAAGTTGCAGTACTGTGTGGTGTAATTGGAATTGGGGTTACTATTGTGTGCCCATGCCCCTTGCCAGCAAAAACACACCCCTTTTTGAGCTGTGCACCAAATGTGTGAACTGTTCCTATTTAAAATATAGGGGGTACAAACACCAAAATAAGGACTGCTATGGGTGAGGGGTGATGGTGCTGGGAAAGAGGTGCAAGGTCAGAGGTGGAACCAGCGGTGGTGCTAGGGGGCACCAGCCAAAATCTTGCCTAGGGCATCATATTGGTTAGGGCCGGCTCTGACAGCAGCAGTCCCTTATCACTGCTATACTGTATACCAAACAAATAAAATCGGGGCAGCCGAGTGTATCGTCTACCTATCACTGTGCTGGGGCAAATCTGTGTGAGCTAGTTTCAATTCCACTTAGTAGAAATAAATATTCTTGCTTTTAAATGTTGACTAAATACAGGTATACATTATTACACGGCTTATGTTTCTGCTTATGTTGTTTTATAGGTAAAACTTATATATTTACGTTTTTAGATTATAATATTACTTACAACAATTAATTTTAGTTTTTGAGTTTTTTTGTTTTTGTTTTTTTTTAGTCCGAAGAATGGAGACCAGTGGTATATTAATTCAGGTGTTTCCACTTCATGACCAAGAAAACTTGAAGCGACTTTCTTTACAGTGGTACTGCCAAATCAAGATTGGCTTCCAGCCTATAGGTGAGAGAATACATTACTCTTTCCTACCAACCAGACTTATACTGTTTTAAGCCCCCCTTATCCTGACAACATCCATAGACTGAAATATATAATGTTTTATACTATAGCTATAAAAAATGCATATGCTTAGTGGCCTCTTTAGTAGCCCGTACTACAAATATCTAATCGGCTAATCACCTGGCGGCAACTCAAGGCATAAAAGCATGCAGAATTTGTTACGCACTTGCATGATATGGTCATGTCTAATGTGACCATGTCAGAAATGTTCACCTGAGGTTTTTGAAACGTAACCTTCCTGCAGTGGCTTGACTAGCCACTCTTGACACATAGCGCTGCCCCTCAGTCTCCTATTGCTCTCCCTGTCTGTGACAGCAGGAAGAAAATCTCTTCCTGCAGCCCAAAATCTTGGTATCCAGTCTCTAGGTTGACCACACTTAGGTCGAGTTTTTCACATTTTATTTCTTCATTTCTTGAACTTTTTCATGCTTTACAATCCACTTGGACTACAATTGGGAATGGTAACCTGTGCCGAGCGCAGCGGTAGTGGAGCAAGGCACCTTGCTTGAAGCGTGGCGAGCGAAGCGAGACATGCGAGGGGACACAGTGCACTAATTGGGGTTCCCAGTCACTCTACGGAGAAAACGACACCAACATTTTTTTAAAAACTCTTGTCAACCTTCTGTCATGTTGACTTTGTGCATGTCGACCTAGAGACCCTGTCGACCTTGAAACCATGTCAACCTACTTACTGTCGACCAATAGTGGTCGATCTAGACACTGTAGACCTAAGTGTGATCCACACAACAAAATCTTATTGCTCACTGCAGCGCCGGCTCCCCAAAGCCCCCAAGAGCCACATTGAGGGGCTGTGGGGAGAATCATCTGCCCATGGCTGTGGGAAGAGAATCTTCTTGCTGACTGTGCCTCACCCAAGTCTCTCCCCGTCCTCAGACAGCAGTAATGCGATCCATGGGAAAAATAAAAGTTCTAAAAGAAGTGTAATTAGAGAGTGATAGATACAGTAGTTTCATTTAGTCAAATAAATAAGATTTTGGATTTGGCTGTTACTTGTGTCTCTTTCCTGTTGGCTGCAGGTTCAAATTTAGCAGACCCGGCATACAAACTGAAAAGAGTCTGCAATCAGGTTCATTAACTAGCTGAATACCCTTAAAGGCGTATGCGTTTATGCTTGGTTTTACCATCCTACAACCATTCTGGGTGAATTATCCATCTCTATTAAAAGTTGGTCCTATATATATGGACTATGGATGTTTTATATCCATGAAGGCATTTGTTCCTTTTTTTGTGATACCATACAGAACCCCCTGATGAAGTCGTTCTGACGAAACGCGTTGGGTCGAATCAGTTACGGTCTCTTATCTAGTTCATCAGTACACCCTACAGAATATACACCTATAAGGGTGAGGGTGTTCTTTAAAGGCTTGAACAGAAAACCTATTGACTGTATCTGGATGTATTTCTTTTAAGAATGTTTATATGAATGTATGGAACCTTTTATTTGTAAAAAAAATGTTCATATGAATTTAAGGAATTCTATATGTTTTTTTTAATAAAAACAAATTGGTATCATATCTAATTTAGGCCATTCTGGCATTCTTTTTGTTCGGGTGTGTTCTCTGGTGTGAGGGTATACTTGCAGGTGATACCAGTTATAAGAATCCACACCGTGGAAGAACAGCTACTGGAAATACTAAAATCTGAGTGTTTTAAAGTTATACCAAGCGCAATTGGTTATTGTTTTGTTTATGTTATTCTTTGAAAGTTCACTAACAGGGACTTTCTCCATATTGCTGCTGGTGGGTTGAGCGCGGGGTGGAAGAAATTTTTTCGTATCTATCTATCTATCTATCTATCTATCTATCTATCTATCTATCTATCTATATATATATATATATATATATATATATATATATATATATATATATATATTATGGAGCTAACTAACACAGTAAAGTTTTTTTTAACTATAAAAACATATTTTCTAAAAAATGTCCCCAATTTCCCAATATTGCTGATTTTTTTTTTTTATCAAATCCTGTAAAATAGTAGCTTGATGCGCAGTTATTACTTTCATAAATGTGCTTATTTGTTAGTAAAAATATACTAAATCAAATTTAAATATCTACTATGGTGAAATATTTTTGAAAATATTAGCTTGTTAAGTTGTTCATTTTCATCATGGAATGATTGTTGGCGTCAGACAGGGTATATTGAGTGTCTCAGAAACTTCTGGTCTCCAAGGATTTCTCATATGTCCTAGAGGATGCTGAGGACTCCAAAAGGACCATGGGGTATAGATGGGATCCGCAGGAGACATGGGCACTTTAAGACTTTGAATGGGTGTGAACTGGCTCCTCCCTCTATGCCCCTCCTCCAGACTCCAGTTAGATCCTGTGCCCAGAGAGACTGGATACATAACAGGAGAGGTCTACTGAGTTTCTCTGAAAAGACTTTATGTTAGGTTTTTTATTTTCAGGGAGCACTGCTGGCAACAGGCTCCCTGCATCGTGGGACTGAGGGGAGAGAAGTCAGACCTACTTCTGTGAGTTTCAAGGCTCTGCTTCTTAGGCTACTGAACACCATTAGCTCCAGAGGGTCTGATCACTTGGTTCGCCTAGCTGCTCGTTCCCGGAGCCGCGCCGTCACCCCCCTCACAGAGCCAGAAGAAAGAAGCCAGGTGAGTAATAGAGAAGACTTCAGTGACAGCAGAAGACTTCAGTGTCTCTGAGGTACCGCGCAGCGGTCGCGCTGCGCGCCAGTGCTGCCACACACAAGCGACACTACACGGGTGCAGGGCGCAGGGGGGGCGCCCTGGGCAGCAATATACCTCATATTTTTTAGCCTGGCAAAGTGGTATACAGTGCTTAGGCACTGTATACAGACCCCCGCCAGTATAATTTTTTTTAAAAAGGAGCGGGACTGAAGCGCGCCGATAAGGGGGCGTAGCTTAGCCCTCACATCTCTATCCTGCGCCATTTCCTCCTCACAGAGACGCTGGCCCTACCATAGCACGGATGCACAGTCCACAGTGTAAAACGAGGGGGGCACAGTAGTTTAGTGCAATTTATGTACATATATATATATATATATATATATATATATATATATATATATAGATATAAAGAGCGTGTGGTAAATTAGATGGTTAACGGTTTCTGTGTTTTCCCTGTCAGATACTGGGATCTACCCCGTATAGTCAGTATTTAGTACACCTGGGTCGGCATGTCGGGGTGCGCTGCCACAAATGGCTATGGGAATCCCTCTGTCGGCACCGCCGACTCCTAATGGTACTTGATTCATAAAATTGAGTGTTGGCATGTCGGTAGTTGTATGCTTTTCCAAAAGAAAAATCTATATGGGAGACACAGACGTATGTGGGTGACCCTGTCGGCACCAACTAATCTGACTGGGTATAAACTAACATAAAATGTGATGCATTTCAAAAAGCGATACCTGTATATGTATATATATATATATGTATATGTATGGTACGGTTGCTTTGATCTGTGGCTCGAGCACAGACGTAGTAATATTGTGGGGGCGTAATATTAATAATATGGATATATTTCCCTCAGACCCCTCGGGGTCGCAAAACATGTTATTTTGCCCATTTACTACTCCCTGTTGTCGACACGAATACTATGTCTTATGTCGACCATAATGTTTCCTGATTAGATCCACAACATAGGCATTCAGTACATGCTTCATACACATTAAGAATGTATAATGTCACTAGGGACCCTGCGGTTCCTGACAAATATATATATATATATATACACAGATGCACGAATACAGGTATACCTGACGAAAGTGCCACAATAAAGGGCACTGAAACATTGTACTATTACTGTGCTGTGAGAATGATTATTCAAGACGCCAGGAGTGCTGCATATTTGTGTATCTATGGATTCTATTGTACATGCGGGCACCCGGCGCAGCACATCAGCATTAGGAGAGAGCCGGACACTGGGACTTGTTTATATATATAAATATATATATATATATATATATATATATATATAAATATGAGATATGTATATCACATATGTGTATATGTGGTTTTAAAATTTTTATAGTGAATGCTGAAGTAAACTTTTCCTTCTCATGTGCTGGTCGCTCTGTTGAATAACTTTAGGTCAGCCGTGACAAGATGGTTTCAAATCATCACGAGGAGTCCGAGTGTTTATTCTTTTCCCGCCGTGGATAGAATAAAGTGAGAGTCGACCCCTGTTCTGCACGGGGCCCTGTCACAAAGGATCGTTTACAGGAAGCTAAGTGATTTTTTATTTGTTTGCTTTGATTATACTTGCATTGCATGCCCAGGGGGGAGTGCTTGTATTCAGAACTGGTAAGTCTCTCTTCCTGCCCTATGTTCCCTCACAATGGTTGGTGACGCATTGTTGAAGAATGCAGTCATTTCGACCGAATAGATAAGGATTCCCCTTTCTTTGCAGGTAAAGGAAGGTAAAAGAGGTAAGAGGTCAGCTACCTTTTCAGGTTTACAGGAGCAGAAATCATCCATTGTTTTCTGCCACGTCCATCGCGGGTCGTTGGGTCTACCTTGCGGGGACCCATACCGGTGGGTCCACGTCTAAAAAAACTCTTCAGTCAGTCCTGGAAAGGACATGGACGAGGGAGTTAAGGATGGGATCCCTAGGGGGACATACGGGAGTTCCAGACGTTCCCTTCACTGATTTTGTTTTTCAAATCAACCTTACCGATCCTCCTCATGACAGGGAGGTGGTATATGACGCAATACTAGAGTTGTGTCAGGATCAGGTCATTGTCCTGCTGTTCCGGTCATAAAAAAAAAAACAAAGAGAAGAAGCTGCTGTTCGAGTTTTTTCGTGTTCCCGTGGCCGGACGGCTCAGTCAGACAAATCCCAATATTCCTACTTACACTCCATGAGGGAATCTCTCA